>NC_056741.1:1459072253-1459079929 GCF_019279795.1 Protopterus annectens
TCTATTAAATGTAATGCACTACATGTCCCCCTAACTTGTCATTATCTATAATGTAACGCACTACATATCCCCTAACTTGTCATTATCTATTAAATGTAATGCAGTACATGTCCCCCTCACTTGTCATTATCTATTAAATGTAATGCACTACATGTCCCCCTAACTTGTCATTACCTATTAAATGTGATGCACTACACGTCCCCCTAACTTGTCATTATGTATTAAATGTAATGCACTACATGTCCCCCTAACTTGTCATTACCTATTAAATGTGATGCACTACATGTCCCCCTAACTTGTCATTACCTATTAAATGTAACGCACTACATGTCCCCCTAACTTGTCATTATCTATTAAATGTAATGCACTACATGTCCCCCTAACTTGTCATTACCTATTAAATGTGATGCACTACATGTCCCCCTAACTTGTCATTATCTATTAAATGTAACGCACTACATGTCCCCCTAACTTGTCATTATCTATTAAATGTAACACACTACATGCCCCCCTAACTTGTCATTATCTATTAAATGTGATGCACTACGTCCCCCTAACTTGTCATTATCTATTAAATGTAACGCACTACATGTCCCCCTAACTTGTCATTATCTATTAAATGTAATGCACTACATGTCCCCCTATCTTGTCATTATATATTAAATGTAATGCACTACATGTCCCCCTAACTTGTCATTATCTATTAAATGTAACGCACTACATGTCCCCCTAACTTGTCATTACCTATTAACTGTAATGCACTACATGTCCCCCTAACTTGACATTATCTATTAAATGTAATCCACTACATGTCCCACTAACTTGTCATTATCTATTAAATGTAATGCTCTACATGTCCCCCTAACTTGTCATTATCTATTAAATGTAACGCACTACATGTCCCCCTAACTTGTCATTATCTATTAAATGTAATGCACTACGTGTCCCCCTAACTTGTCATTACATATTAAATGTGATGCACTACATGTCCCCCTAACTTGTCATTATCTATTAAATGTAATGCACTACATGTCCCCCTAACTTGTCATTATCTATTAAATGTAACGCACTACATGTCCCCCTAACTTGTCATTACCTATTAACTGTAATGCACTACATGTCCCCCTAACTTGACATTATCTATTAAATGTAATGCACTACATGTCCCCCTAACTTGTCATTATCTATTAAATGTAATGCTCTACATGTCCCCCTAACTTGTCATTATCTATTAAATGTAACGCACTACATGCCCCCCTAAGTTGTCATTATCTATTAAATGTGATGCACTACGTCCCCCTAACTTGTCATTATCTATTAAATGTAACGCACTACATGTCCCCCTAACTTGTCATTACCTCTTAAATGTGATGCACTACATGCAGAAAAGATGGTGAATTACACTTTACAAATGACAAGCATTAGATTTATAAACGTGTCATTTCAGAAAACGTATATTAATTTGCATTCTCTGTTCTGTCAATGTCTCAGGTTAATAGTAATAATATTGTAATTGTCCCTGATTATTTCTGCATTTGTCCCTGATTCATTGAGAGCTAGGCTGGTGAGTTTTGGAGAAAATGTAGTGCATTACATTTAATAGACAGTGACATGTTAGGGGGACATGTAGTGCGTTACATTTAATAGATAATGACAAGTTAGGGGGACATGTAGTGCATTACATTTAATAGACAGTGACAAGTTAGGGGAAAGCTAGTGCATTACATTTAATTGATAATGTCAACTTAGGGAAATGTAGTGCATTATAATAGATAATAACAAGTTAGGGAGTGCATTACATTGATAATAGTTAGGGAAAAGGTAGTGCATTACATTTAATAGATAATGACAGTTAGGGGACATGTATTACATTTAATAGATAATGACAGTTAGGGACAAGTAGTACATTAATAGATAATGACAAGTTAGGGAACATGTAGTGCACATTTAATAATGACAAGTTAGGGACATGTAGTTACATTTACTAATAGACATAATGACAAGTTAGGGACATGTAGCATTACATTTAATAGATAATGACAAGTTAGGGACATGTAGTGCGTACATTTAATAGATAATGACAAGTTAGGGGACATGTAGTGCATTACATTTAATAGATAATGACAAGTTAGAAGGTAGTGCATTACATTTAATAGATAATGACAAGTTAGGACATGTAGTGCATTACATTTAATAGATAATGACAAGTTAGGGACATGTAGTGCATTACATTTAATAGATAATGACAAGTTAGGGAACCAGTGCATTACATTTAATAGATAATGACAGGTTAGGGGAACATATAGTGCATTACATTTAAAAGATAATGACAAGTTAGGGACATGGTACATTTGCATTAATAGATAATGACAAGTTAGGGGGACATGCAGTGCATTACATTTAATAGATAATGACAAGTTAGGGGAAATGTAGTGCATTACATTTAATAGATAATGACAAGTTAGGGGGACATGCAGTGCATTACATTTAATAGATAATGACAAGTTAGGGGAAAGGTAGTGCATTACGTTTAATAGATAATGACAAGTTAGGGGAAAGGTAGTGCATTACATTTAATAGATAATGACAAGTTAGGGGAAAGGTAGTGCATTACGTTTAATAGATAATGACAGGTTAGGGGAAAGGTAGTGCATTACATTTAATAGATAATGACATGTAATAATGATTTAATAGATAATGACATGTAGTACATTACATTTAATAGATAATGATGGACATGTAGTGCATTACGTTTAATAGATAATGACAGGTTAGGGGAAAGGTAGTGCATTACATTTAATAGATAATGACAAGTTAGGGAGACGTAGTGCGTTACATTTAATAGATAATGACAAGTTAGGGGAAATGTAGTGCATTATTTAATAGATAATGACAAGTTGGGGAAAAGGTAGTGCGTTACGTTTAATAGATAATGACAAGTTAGGGGAAAGGTAGTGCATTTGATAGATAATGACATTAGTGAACATTACATTTAATAGATAATGACAAGTTAGGGAGACATGTAGTGCGTTACATTTAATAGATAATGACAAGTTAGGAAAAGGTAGTGCATTACATTTAATAGATAATGACAAGTTAGGGGACATGTAGTGCATTACATTTAATAGATAATGACAAGTTAGGGGAACATGTAGTGCATTACATTTAATAGATAATGACAAGTTAGGGGAAAGATAGTGCATTACATTTAATAGCTAATGACAAGTTAGGGGGGCATGTAGTGCATTAAGTTTAATAGATAATTACAAGTTAGGGGAAAGGTAGTGCGTTACGTTTAATAGATAATGACAAGTTAGGGACATGTAGTGCATTACATTTAATAGATAATGACAAATTAGAGGACAGGTAGTGCATTACATTTAATAGATAATGACAAGTTAGCCGGACATGTAGTGCGTTACATTTAATACACAATCACAAATTAGCGGGACATGTAGTGCGTTACATTTAATAGATAATGACAAGTTAGGGGACATGTAGTGCATTACATTTAATAGATAATGACAAGTTAGGGGACATGTAGTGCATTACATTTAATAGATAATGACAAGTTAGGGGGACATGTAGTGCATTACATTTAATAGATAATGACAAGTTAGGGGGACATGTAGTGCATTACATTTAATAGATAATGACAAGTTAGGGGGACATGTAGTGCATTACATTTAATAGATAATGACAAGTTAGGGAAAGGTAGTGCATTACATTTAATAGATAATGACAAGTTAGGGGACATGTAGTGCATTACATTTAATAGATAATGACAAGTTAGGGGAAAGGTAGTGCATTACATTTAATAGATAATGACAAGTTAGGGGGACATGTAGTGCATTACATTTAATAGATAATGACAAGTTAGGGGGACATGTAGTGCATTACATTTAATAGATAATGACAAGTTAGGGGGACATGTAGTGCATTACATTTAATAGATAATGACAAGTTAGGGGACATGTAGTGCATTACATTTAATAGATAATGACAAGTTAGGGGAAAGGTAGTGCATTACATTTAATAGATAATGACAAGTTAGGGGAAATGTAGTGCATTACATTTAATAGATAATGACAAGTTAGGGGAAATGTAGTGCATTACATTTAATAGATAATGACAAGTTAGGGGAAAGGTAGTGCATTACATTTAATAGATAATGACAAGTTAGGGGTGTCATGTAGTGCATTACGTTTAATAGATAATAACAGGTTAGGGGAAAGGTAGTGCATTACATTTAATAGTTAATTACAAGTTAGGGGACATGTAGTACATTACATTTAAGAGATAATAACTAGTTAGGGGAAAGGTAGTGCATTACATTTAATAGATAATGACAAGTTAGGGGACATGTAGTGCATTACATTTAATAGATAATGACAAGTTAGGGGAAAGGTAGTGCATTACATTTAATAGATAATGACAAGTTAGGGAGACATGTAGTGCATTACATTTAATAGATAATGACAAGTTAGGGGAAAGGTAGTGCATTACATTTAATAGATAATGACAAGTTAGGGGGACATGTAGTGCATTACATTTAATAGATAATGACAAGTTAGGGGGACATGTAGTGCATTACATTTAATAGATAATGACAAGTTAGGGGAAAGGTAGTGCATTACATTTAATAGATAATGACAAGTTAGGAAAAGGTAGTGCATTACATTTAATAGATAATGACAAGTTAGGGGACATGTAGTGCATTACATTTAATAGATAATGACAAGTTAGGGGGACATGTAGTGCATTACATTTAATAGATAATGACAAGTTAGGGGGACATGTAGTGCATTACATTTAATAGATAATGACAAGTTAGGGGAAAGGTAGTGCATTACATTTAATAGATAATGACAAGTTAGGGGAACATGTAGTGCATTACATTTAATAGATAATGACAAGTTAGGGGAAAGGTAGTGTATTACATTTGATAGATAATGACAAGTTAGGGGAAATTTAGTGCATTACATTTAATAGATAATGACAAGTTAGGGGAAAGGTAGTGCATTACGTTTAATAGATAATGACAGGTTAGGGGAAAGGTAGTGCATTACATTTAATAGATAATGACAAGTTAGGGGACATGTAGTGCATTACATTTAATAGATAATGACAAGTTAGGAAAAGGTAGTGCATTACATTTAATAGATAATGACAAGTTAGGGGGACATGTAGTGCATTACATTTAATAGATAATGACAAGTTAGGGGAACATGTAGTGCATTACATTTAATAGATAATGACAAGTTAGGGGACATGTAGTGCATTACATTTAATAGATAATGACAAGTTAGGGGAAAGGTAGTGCATTACATTTAATAGATAATGACAAGTTAGGGGAAAGGTAGTGCATTACATTTAATAGATAATGACAAGTTAGGGGAAAGGTAGTGCATTACATTTAATAGATAATGACAAGTTAGGGGAAAGGTAGAGCATTACATTTAATAGATAATGACAAGTTAGGGGGACATGTAGTGCATTACATTTAATAGATAATGACAAGTTAGGGGAAAGGTAGTGCATTACATTTAATAGATAATGACAAGTTAGGGGGACATGTAGTGCATTACATTTAATAGATAATGACAAGTTAGGGGACATGTAGTGCATTACATTTAATAGATAATGACAAGTTAGGGGACATGTAGTGCATTACATTTAATAGATAATGACAAGTTAGGGGAAAGGTAGTGCATTACATTTAATAGATAATGACAAGTTAGGGGACATGTAGTGCATTACATTTAATAGATAATGACAAGTTAGGGAAAGGTAGTGCATTACGTTTAATAGATAATGACAAGTTAGGGGAAAGGTAGTGCATTACATTTAATAGATAATGACAAGTTAGGGGAAAGGTAGTGCATTACATTTAATAGATAATGACAAGTTAGGGGAAATGTAGTGCATTACATTTAATAGATAATGACAAGTTAGGGAGACATGTAGTGCGTTACATTTAATAGATAGTGACAAGTTAGGGGACATGTAGTGCATTACATTTAATAGATAATGACAAGTTAGGGGACATGTAGTGCATTACATTTAATAGATAATGACAAGTTAGGGGAAAGGTAGTGCATTACATTTAATAGATAATGACAAGTTAGGGGACATGTAGTGCATT
The DNA here is from genome assembly GCF_019279795.1 of Protopterus annectens. Lineage (NCBI taxonomy): Eukaryota > Metazoa > Chordata > Ceratodontiformes > Protopteridae > Protopterus > Protopterus annectens. Next base: position 1,459,078,399 of record NC_056741.1, read on the forward strand.
ACATTTAATAGATAATGACAAGTTAGGGGAAAGGTAGTGCATTACATTTAATAGATAATGACAAGTTAGGGGACATGTAGTGCATTACATTTAATAGATAATGACAAGTTAGGGGACATGTAGTGCATTACATTTAATAGATAATGACAAGTTAGGGGACATGTAGTGCATTACATTTAATAGATAATGACAAGTTAGGGGAAAGGTAGTGCATTACATTTAATAGATAATGACAAGTTAGGGGACATGTAGTGCATTACATTTAATAGATAATGACAAGTTAGGGGGACATGTAGTGCATTACATTTAATAGATAATGACAAGTTAGGGGGACATGTAGTGCATTACATTTAATAGATAATGACAAGTTAGGGAAAGGTAGTGCATTACATTTAATAGATAATGACAAGTTAGGGGGACATGTAGTGCATTACATTTAATAGATAATGACAAGTTAGGGGACATGTAGTGCATTACATTTAATAGATAATGACAAGTTAGGGGAAAAGGTAGTGCATTACATTTAATAGATAATGACAAGTTAGGGGAAAGGTAGTGCATTACATTTAATAGATAATGACAAGTTAGGGGAAAAGGTAGTGCATTACATTTAATAGATAATGACAAGTTAGGGGGACATGTAGTGCATTACATTTAATAGATAATGACAAGTTAGGGGAAAGGTAGTGCATTACATTTAATAGATAATGACAAGTTAGGGGGACATGTAGTGCATTACATTTAATAGATAATGACAAGTTAGGAAAAGGTAGTGCATTACATTTAATAGATAATGACAAGTTAGGGGACATGTAGTGCATTACATTTAATAGATAATGACAAGTTAGGGGAAAGGTAGTGCATTACATTTAATAGATAATGACAAGTTAGGGGAAAGGTAGTGCATTACATTTAATAGATAATGACAAGTTAGGGGAAAGGTAGTGCATTACATTTAATAGATAATGACAAGTTAGGGGAAAGGTAGTGCATTACATTTAATAGATAATGACAAGTTAGGGGACATGTAGTGCATTACATTTAATAGATAATGACAAGTTAGGGGAAAAGGTAGTGCATTACATTTAATAGATAATGACAAGTTAGGGGACATGTAGTGCATTACATTTAATAGATAATGACAAGTTAGGGAAAGGTAGTGCATTACATTTAATAGATAATGACAAGTTAGGGACATGTAGTGCATTACATTTAATAGATAATGACAAGTTAGGGGAAAGGTAGTGCATTACATTTAATAGATAATGACAAGTTAGGGGACATGTAGTGCATTACATTTAATAGATAATGACAAGTTAGGGGAACATGTAGTGCATTACATTTAATAGATAATGACAAGTTAGGGGAAAGGTAGTGCATTACATTTAATAGATAATGACAAGTTAGGGGAAAGGTAGTGCATTACATTTAATAGATAATGACAAGTTAGGGGACATGTAGTGCATTACATTTAATAGATAATGACAAGTTAGGGACAGGTAGTGCATTACATTTAATAGATAATGGTAAG
>NC_056741.1:1459380429-1459532929 GCF_019279795.1 Protopterus annectens
AAATTTAATGAAGTAGGGATTTCAGGAGTAGCGATAATAGTATGAGAAGATAACAAGAGAGAGAGTTTGCTTGGCTGAGAAATGCAAAGATGTTATTTTAGCCTGGAGAGCTGTGGCAACACAGCTAGGTGTTACATAGGTGTTCTTTAAATTGAGATTTGAAGGAGCTCATGTTGCTAATTTGCCTAACAGGAATGGTGAAGGAATTCCATTTTCCTGTAACCTTATTAGAGTATAATGAGTCCTCAGCAGTCTTATTAGATTTACTGACAAGCAGTTAAGATTTGTTAGTAGAGTGCAGCAGATATGATAAAGATACTGGATGAAAAAGTGGAGAAATGGCCTCTGAGGGTACTCATAGAAGTGCGGAAAGAAAGGTATACCCCAGATGACTGGAGGATAAGGATATTCTTGCCAGTGTACAGGAATAAAGTGGGTAGAGGTAACAAACTGCTGTCACATTGCATGAAAGTTCTGGAGAGGTGATTGATAAATGGAGACGCAGAGTAGTAGAAAGTAAGATGAAAGATGAGCAGGTCAGATTCAGATTAGGATGCAGCATAACTGACCCAATGTTTGCAGTGAGACAGATAGTTGAGAAGAATCTAGAGATGAGTTAAAAGTCCAACTGGGAATTTCTAGACTTGCAGAAAACATATGACAATGTCCAAAGAAAACTGATTTAGGCAGTACTGAAAGTGGTTCGATGCCCCAAAATTAATAGTAGAATTAGTGCCAGCTAACAATGTTCAATCTCATAGAGGGGCTCCTAGTAGGAGTGAGTGTACATGAGGGTTCAGCTCTAAGTCTACTGTTGATCATACTGGTGATGGACTACATTAGCAAACAGGTTGGAGGGGACAGATCAACAAAGTTGTTGTATGTAGACAATGTGACATTATGGACAGACTTTGAGTAAGAACTTAAGCAAAGGGTAGATGAATGGAATGTAAAACGGAAGGCACGTGGGATAAAACTAAGCACAGATAAGACAGTGGTAATAGAAGCAAACTGAGGAAATCAGAAGAAGCTGAGAACTGAGCTAGAAGGGAAGATAGTGGCACATGTTAATAGCTTCAAGTATCTGGGAGAGGTGGTTGAGGAGCAGGGAAATCTGAATGAAGAGCTCAACGCTAAAATCAGAGGAGCTGCAGCCAACTGGCATTGCGTGTCAGGTGTATTGTTCGACAGAAGAATGACAAAGAAGCTGAAAACTAACATGCACAAAATGGGGGTGTGACCAGTACTACTGTACAGTATTGAAACCTGGGCACTAAAGGCAGATCAAATGAGAAATCTAGAGTTGATGGAATTGAAGTGCCTGAGAATGGTGGTAGGATGCACAGTGTGTGACAGATGAAGAAATGAGGGCATAAGCACACAAGCCAAAGTAGTTCCAACTGCAGAAGAGATTGAAAAGAACAGATTACTGTGGTTCAGGCACCTGTGCAGAAAAGCAGAAGGCAATCTAATGAAGATGATTTGGGACAGACAGGAAGAAGGTAAGAGGAAATGAGGCCATCCAGCAAAGAGGTGGATGGATTGTGTGACAGAAGATCTGTGACAGTCAATTATGAGTGTTGAAGAAGACAGGAGTGCAGCATTGAACTGAAAGAAATGGTGACAGTTAACATAACGCCCTGACCCCATGTAGAAAATGGGAAAGGGGGGGTCTGATGATAATGATGGTGCCTACTAGTGATGGGCAATTTTCTGGTTTGTTGTGGATAACTGTGAAAAGGACAGGTAATTTAGGGGTTCCATCATTGCAGCTGTTTGAATGCATGTAAGTGGTGGATTCTGTTGGTCAAGTTGGTGATGGATTGGGCCATTTTATTAATGCACTGTTTGAGTTGTTCTGTGTGGAATGCAAATTAATGAGAATGGAGCTATTATACAGTACGGTAGTGAGGATAGATTTGTTTCCTAATGTTGTCTTTTAGGTATGGTCTAATCCTGTTTAGGGATCTCATTTTTTTTTCATTCCATGTTTTATATGATAGTCAAATATGAGTTCTTTATAGGTTACACCAAGGAGCTTGGTATGTGTTACTAGCTCAATCTGAGTATTGTTATTTGGGGTTATCTGCAACTGGATTTTTAATGTGGCTGTATGTTTAGGTGTGACTAGGATAACTTTACTTTTTTGTCAGTTTAGAAGTAGCTGGGATGATAAGAGACATTTTTCTATGGAGGTGAAAGAATCTTGGGTGATTTCTCAGAGGTGCATAAGAGTTTTAGCAGAGGATACCATCTATGTATTGGACTATAGACACATGCTTACTTGCGAGAGTTAGATATTAAAGAGAATGGGACCTAGGATGGATCCTTGGGTTACTCTGATCTATACTGGGAGAAAGACTGAAATAGTATTTTGCCATTTAACTGCAGGGCTTCTGCCTGCTATGTAGTTCTGGAACCAGGTGAGTGATTATGAAGAGATATTTAGAGAAGCTAGTCTTTGCATAAGTTTGTGATGTTTAAACATGTCGAAGGCTTTATACAGTTCTAGGAAGAATGATTGCACAATATTTTAAGTTTCTATGAATATTTACTGTTTGCAGAAAGTTTAGGGGTATTGTGGTGGTATTATAACAAGGCCTAAAGCAGTGCTGTTTACTAATTCATTTTCTGAGACATGCTGTAGTAGTTCAGTGTGAATGCATTTCTCAAGGATTTTGGAGAGTGATAAGAGAGTAGCAGTAGGCTGGTAACTGGACATGCCTTGGAATTTTCCTCCCTTGTCCAAGAGTATGATATGGAATTTTTTCCACAAAGTGAGATTGTGGGCTTCACTAATAGATCTGTTGATTAAAAGAGAAACCGGATTAACTAGGGCATCAGCAGCAAGTTTAATATATTCTCTAGGAATATTATCTGGGGCAATGGTGATAGTTTGAATCTGAGGAGTAAACCTTCGATGTAAGAAGTGGGGATGGGTTTATATGAAAAAGTGCTCACACTGTCTTGGAGGTAATTAAGTGGGGGTGGAGAGGTATAGGTATGTTTGGGTAGAGTAAGGAGGTCAGTGAGTTAATGAAATGAAATGTACTGATTGGCTATAGCTGTTGAGGTATGGCCACTGGGGGGGGGGTAGTTGTTGGATTTGTACAGGATTATAAGTTTAATGATGGCAGTCCAGATTTTTGGAATTGTTATGAATCATTCGTTAACATTTTGAATAAAAAGCAGGCTTTCTTATGGGTTTTGGCCATTACTTTTAAAAAGTATTTTCGAGGTACCTAAAATATTCTAGATTTTCGTGGGATTTATTCAAAGTCCATAGTTTCCATGCTTTATCCCTTTAGAGCATGGCTTGCTTTGTTGCTTTGATGAGACAAGGTATGGGATTGTCCTTAATTCTTTTTGTTCTTACTGGGACTAGATAATTTTGGATGATGAAAAATATGTTGTTGAATTCAGACACAGTCTAATGTAATGGTACGTTTTTTAAGGGCTGACAGTTGATTGACTTTAAGTAGCTATTGAGAGTTTCCCAGTGGGAGTGTTTTATTTTTCCATCTTGATTGTAGCATTGTTTCTTTTGTATATTATTTGAGTTTCTAACAGCAAAGTTTGGAAGGTGGTTGATTACTGAGTCAGACAGTGTGTCTGTATGGGTCTATGTCAGAAGACGGAAACTTCAACAGAAAGAAAATCCAAATTTCTAAAAGTGAAAATATTGAATATATTTTTAATGTAGGGGGCAAGCCCCCTTTCTAATTATATATGCCAACTCCAAGATCACACAACACCGGAGAAAGGGCAAATTCCATTTTTGATATTTGGAGTTTTAGATATTTTGATTTTAAGTATTTTGAGCTTTCAATTTTCTGAAGGGGATCCATTTGCATGTACTATATTTTGTGGATCAGAGGTGCTGATCCAGTCTATGAGACACTTTGTTGTTGTGAGGAGGGGAGTATATATTAGTAAGATGTCAATAAAACTGATGTCACAATCTAGTTTTAAACAGTGTCTCTGGCGTGAGTAGTGAAGCATCGTCAGTTCTGTTAGGGAATATGGGAGGTATTCATTGTCTTTATGCATGTGTGCAATGAACATTTGTGCTGGTTCCACACAAGGCAGCAAGGTGAGATTCAGAGACATAAGCTCAGCTAAAGGGCAGCATTTAGAAACGTATTAAGAAATTGATAGGAGATGAGTAGCTAATAAGATGCAAATGAACAATATGTGAAAACGTTTAACTTAACTACATACATGAGGCTTTCTTCCTGTCTTTTGTAATTCAAAGTTGTTTTTCAGTAAGTATTTTTGCCATGTGCAACTGAGCTATAAAAAATGAATCTGTTCCTTTTCCAGTCACTTTGCAATTAGCAAAGATGCTCACTTTTGCTGTAAGCTTTACTGCTTCTTGCTTTGAGCTGTTTGTCTCTGCTGCTTTGTAATCCCTTGTGCCTGTTGACATAGGAGAAGCAGATATACGCAGAGAATAACCCACATGATCTTTGTATAATATGAATTACTTGAATGACTGTGTACAGGGATATCACAACTATATGGGTACCTTAAACTTTACTCTCTGATTTGCATATCTCACCCTGAGGATTGTTTTTGACAATGAGCACATGGCCCTCAAACTGGAACTGAGAGAATGCTAGACAGGAAACAGCTAGGATAAGTACTCCACCAAGGTACAATAAAGTCATAAAAATCCACAAAGAAATGATGAAGCAACCAAGGCACAGAATGTCCTAGTTTAAACACAGTCCAAGGATAAATAAAAGGTAGGTAAAATCCAAGATAAATTTATTCACTCAGGTAAGCGCTTTCATGATACACATATCACTTCTTCAGACCTTCAAACAAACACTTCCTACTCAACTATATTTAAACAGTATTCAAACCAATCAAATCAAACCAATTAATGCTTGAAGTAATTAGCACTTAAAGTAAAACCAGTCATTCTACAATATGTACCAAGTCATACTGGAAAACATTTCAAATATAGATACGTAATAAATATTGTAACATAAAATGCATTAGTTAAAATGAATTAGTTAAAAATGATTAAAATATATATTTTCAAAATATATATTTATTTTATATATTTAATATGTTTATCTGTCTTTCATTAAAATAATCAGATTAAGATCTAATAAAGGAAAGGGCCTTAATGATAGAATACCCTTGAAACCAGTTTTGAAGAATAGGAGGTTGTTCAAATGAAATTAAATTATTTTAATGAAAGACAGATAAACATATTAAATATATATTTTAATCATTTTTAACTAATTCATTTTTAACTAATGCATTTTATGTTACAATATTTATTACGTATCTATATTTGAAATGTTTTCCAATATGTACTTTCCTGAGGCGTTTGGTGTGACAGATTGCACACATGAGCACCATGTAGGGTTACCATTCAATCGACTGTCAACATGGGTAGCATGGGGCTGCATCATGAACATATTGCTGCAATGTCCTAGCAATGCCCATGGTTCCTTCAAATAGCATACACACAGGGTCATCATACTGCCACTCCCTGCTTTGTAGGATTCCTCATGGTCACCTGGTTAGTAATTACAGACATTCATAATGTTGTTAACCATAAATATTTCTCTAACTGTATAATGAGATTGGTAATAGTGACTAATTACACCTTCCATAGGTGTCCCTTTCCTGTTAAGTTTTCCAGATGAATAAGACTCATCATTTAAACCTTGTCGAATTACATCAGTTTGTAACCCACATGGAGCTGCTGAGCAGCACTTTACCACTGCCCTGTCTTAGACATGGATAGTCACCAAGTATCTGTTTGACCTGCTCAAGGTCTTTTCTGTTGTCAAGATGAGTCTGGGGTACTATTCATTATGAGCCTACTACTCCATATAAAATGTTTACAACCTGCAGTGTTCTCCATATAATCCTCATGCATCTCTCCATTGTGGAATTACCACAGCCAGTGACATCTAGTAGCAGTGCAGCTCTCTCTCTATGTCATTTGTCCCACCAGTGACAATAGCAATGGCAGACAGCCAACAACAACAGTATTGCAGACCCTCTGGCAGGGTTATGCATGGTATACAGCAACAGAACAAGTAAAGTGGCAACTAGTCCACAGTTATGGGCCACGGCATCAATGTAAAGACAGAAAGATAATGCCTGCTACATGCAGTTTCATCTGTGAGCTATGCTGAGTAGTGCATGATCAGCTCATACTGCTTCAGACATTTGTCTACATATCATACACAATTGGTTTGTTCATATGGTCATACCTGTAGCCATTTGTAGCCTTTGGCCAAAGATAGGCACAGGGAGGGAAAAAGGATAGGTCATAATTTAGAAAAAAATCTCAACCCTTCATTTACACAATTGCCAGCATGTCCCCCAAATGCCATTACTCCACACAGGCCTCAGCACAAAAGTCACTGTTAGTTCAGTGGATGAAAGCATGAGATAATAAAATAGGATCGGAGGCACTGGGTTAGGAAACAGACCAAATGGTATGAAACAAGAGGAGACCAAAAAAAAAAGTGTGTCATTTGCCTTTTCCAGCAGATCTCATTTGTTGTAGCCTATATTTTACTCTACAAATTAGTTTCTTCTTGAGTAAGGTATGTATTACAACAGCTGAAATTGTATTAAACTTGAAATGTGCAATACATAGTGTCCATTAATGATATCATCTGCGATGGTCTCATACATTGTGAGCAAGTGTTTACATGTGGGCTTGAGGCTGAGATGCACTGATGACAGGATCTCATAAATACAGAGGAACCTGTTGAAACTGACTGAACAGTACTGCCTGAGAGATGCTCTGATGACAGGATCTAGTGGTTGCACAGGCACCTTGTGTCACTGACCAAACAGTACTGCAGGACTTAGGCCTTGGCTCAGAGGATGTGGATTTGTGATTTGGATGTCGAATGAGGCTTAATTGCCTTCTTTTTTTTCTTAGGGAAATATACAAAAAGGTCTGCAGAGCTTTCTTGGGACACATGTCCCAAAGCTTATGTAAACAATCCTGTACTGCTTTGTGAGTGACTGTGCAGTAGCTTGGGAAGAGAAGGTTTTAGTTGAATTTGTATTTTATGTTTTACCGCTGTTTTTCACTGTCTGTAGGAAGGAAGGGATAGCTTGTAAACAAGATTGACTTTGATTTATATTTTGCTGTTTTACCTCTAATTTTCACTGTTGGTTGTTAGAAAGGGATACATTTTAGACAGTTTTAGACAGTCAAGCTCTAGCCATCCAAAGAGGCCTTGTCAGCTATAAATTCACAGAGTCTACAGAGATGGCAATCCAAAGCTTACCTAAACAATGCAGTCTTGTGTGCATTTGTGCATAGTGTAACTAAATTCCAGCTTTTGTGTGACGTTTTCAACTTTTACGGTCAGGACAACAACTTTACTATACTTTAGTTGTATATTGTATGTATGAATGACTTTTCTCTTAGAAGTTAAAGTTCTCTTTGAATTCTATCATAAATGATTTTGATTATTGTTTTCTTTCATAATTTTTTTATTCATTTGCAGGTGAATATATATTCCTTAAATGAGTATGCCCGTAATAATTTGCTAAACCACAAGTATCTTGTACGGTGTAATAAATGCATTGTATAGTTAAAATTAGACAATGGGCAAACTGTACATCAGTACCCTGATTGGAGAAAGAACGTTCTCCAGCAGGGTATTAATTTACAAGTAATGCCCAATGAAATCATGTTCGCTGCTTTACAGCAGCATATCAAGCCGCTGTGGAGCTTGGACTGAGAAAACGGAACATCCGCCATTATTTTATGCTCGCTAACCAGCAATTTTGCTGTTTAGCAAGTGTAAAATATAAAAAAAGAAGACAACAACAAAGAAAGATATGTGTGTGTGTGTGTGTGTGTGTGTGTGTGTGTGTGTGTGTGTGTGTGTGTGTGTGTGTGTGTGTATGTTTGTGTCTGAGTGTATGCATGCATGTCAGTGAAAGTGAGACTAAGCAAGCTATTTTTATGCTCGCTAAGCAGTGCTTTTGCTGTTTAGTGAGTGTAAACCAAAAAAGAAACATATTAAAATAAAGCATGTGTGTGAGAGTGTATGCATGTATGTGAGTAAGAGAGACAGAGAAAGACTGACTGATCGAGCGAAACACAAGTGTGTGTATGTTTCTGTCTGCATGTGTGCATGAATGCGTACATGAAAGCAAGGAGACTGCATTTGTCTGTGTGTCTGTGTGTGTGAGAGAGTGAGAGAGTGAGAGCAATGTTGTGTAAATGAATGCATGTATGAAAGCAGGGGAGACTGTGTGTGTGAGGGAGATCAAGAGAAAGGGAGCGGTCTAGTGTGAGTGAAGGCATGAATGAAAGCAGAGAAGGCTGGGTGTGTGTGGGAGAGAGAGAGATCAAGAGAGAGAGTGAGAGCGCTCTTGTGTGAGTGAATGTGTGTATGAAAGCAGAGGAGACTGCGTGAGTATATGTATGTGTGTGAAACCAGAAGAGACTGTGTAAGTGTGTATGAGGGAGAGAATGGTCTGTATGTAAAATTGTTGTGTTTCACTTTCTTATTATTTTTTATATGTTTGATGTAAAATGCTTCCTACACCAACATTAACATATATAACAGCAAACCGAAAAAAGACCAGTAGTATCCTGTTCTTCCGCTGACTAAAGGAGTTTTTATTCCAAAATAAAATCTCTTAGCGCTTCGGCCACAATCAGCCGTTACAGAGTAAAATTATTTTCTTCTATAGCTTCCCTCTTATATATTAACATCACCAGATTACTTTCAATTAATTAATTACACTCAATTAATTAAAACTCTAACATCATTAAAAAAACGTTGCCAGTTGCATTCTTTGTTCAAACCATTAGGCTGTAAAGTATTATATTTAATGATAAAAATAGATTTATTTTTCCTAAGTGAGTGCTTTAACATTTCTACGTTTCCAAATTGCTGTAAAACCTGCTCCAAAACTGTTACTTTCAAATTCATTATATCACCCAAATATACTTTATTAAAATGTTCTGCTATAGGACTCATACTTTTATTTTTCTTAATATCTCTAATATGTTCTTGTATTCTCTCACTTAGGTGTCTTTTAGTTTCACCTATATCATATTTATTACATGAATACCCTATAGCATAAATAATCCCTTTACTAATACATGTAAATGTCCCTCGAGTCTCAAATTTTTTTTCCTTTTATTTTCTCAAAAGTTTTTGTTATATGTTGACAAATGGAACACTTTCCACAAGGAAAGGTTCCTAATTTTGTCAAACTCTTAATGATTCTTTCTTCTGGTTTAAAATATTTACTATGAACCAAGAAGTTTTTTAAATTCCGTCCCCTTTGAAATGAGAACCTTAGTTCTATTTGTGACAATGATGGAACCTCTTTTTTCACCTGTTTCCAATACCCTCTTATTAGTTCATTATATCTATCTGAAAAAAGGGTATACCTAGAAACAAAGAACAAAAAATTGTTCATTGATATTTCATTTGCATTTTTGTATCTCCTTATGTTTTTATTATTGGATTCCTGCATTTTTGCCTTCACATCACCATATATTTTGGCATAACTTTTTAATACTTCGTCTTGTTTGTAACCTCTATTAACAAACAAAGTTACAGCTTTTTTTGCTTCATTCCGTGCTTCATTTCCATCACTACATAATCTTTTTATTCTTAATAATTCTCCATACGGAATAGAAGCTAGCATATGGCTCAGATGACAGCTACTGGCATGCAACATCCAATTTATCTGATTAAATTTTCTATGTATACTAGTTTGAATTTTCTTACTTACTTTTCCATTCAAAGTTATATCTAAAAAATTCACTTCTAGTCCTATCTGTGCTCCATCAAATTGAATGTCATATTTATTTTTATTAAGATATTGCAAAAATTCTTGTACCTTACTTCTACCCCCTTGACATAGCAATATTAAATCATCGATAAATCTAAAGTATTTAATAACATGATTTCTATAAAATATACTTCTATAAATATGTTCATTCTCCACTAGCCCCATAAACAAATTTGCATATACCGGGGTAAAAGCTGCTCCCATGGCTGTACCTTTCTTCTGTTTATATAGGCTTCCTAAAAATTCAGAAATATTGTTCGTTAGACAGAAATGTAAGAATTCTTTAATGTAGTGAGTTCTAGGATTATCACCTAGAAAATATTGTATTGCTTCTAAGCCATAGCAATGTTGTATGTTCGTATATAAACTAACTACATCTGCTGTTATAAAATACATATTTTCCATCCAAACAATACCTTCTATTTTTTTCAAAAAATCAAAGGAATCTTTTATGTAAGATGGCAATTTCAATACTTCCTTTAACAAAAATTCATATAAAAAATGGCTCAGATTTTTTGTAAAATAACCTATTGCTGAAACTATAGGACATCCTGGGGGTTGCAATAGGTTTTTATGAATTTTAGGCACTCAGAAAAATCTAGCTACAAAATTCTCTTTAGTTGTGAATTTATTTGTCACATCATTAAATGTAAAATAATGTAATCTGACACCCTTCTTTAATAACATTTGAAAATCATGTATTTGTCACATCATTAAATGTAAAATAATGTAATCTGACCCCCTTCTTTAATAACATTTGAAAATCATGTATTTGTCACATTATTAAATGTAAAATAATGTAATCTGACCCCCTTCTTTAATAACATTTGAAAATCATGTATTTGTTACATCATTAAATGTAAAATAATGTAATCTGACCCCCTTCTTTAATAACATTTGAAAATCATGTATTTGTCACATCATTAAATGTAAAATAATGTAATCTGACCCCTTTCTTTAATAACATTTGAAAATCATGCTGCACTTTAATTAAAATACTTTCATTCACTTTGCTATAAACTCTCTCATCATTTAAATGTTGCATGCACATTTTGTAGTAATCCAGATAATTCATCATCACCAATCTGCCCCCCTTATCTGATGATTTAAATATTATTCTATCATTTGTACTCAATTGTTTCAATTTCATCCATTCCACTTTAGTGAGATTATATTTCTTTTTTATGCTTTCAAACTCATCCATTTCTTTTTCCAATAATAAATTGAAAGCATTAAAAAAACGCTGTATATGGACATTTTTAAATGGAGGCATAAACGTCCTTTTCACTAATATATTAGTTGTATCTAACAAACTATATGCATTGCTTTCGGTCCCTGAATCACAAGAATAAAAACTACCATCATTACTTGACTCAGTTTCCATTTCTGGAACATTGTTGTTTTGACATCCATAATTATAAAAATAATCTTTCAAATGCATTTTATGTACTAATAACAAAAAAATAAAAACGACTTAAAACCAAAGAAGGTGCAGGTATCCTTGAGTCCAAAGCCCAATAAGGAGTCTTTCTTCTTTTTCTTAACGCAGATTTATTAAGTAAAAAAAGTGTAGCGTTTTCGCCGCTCTAACTAAAGCAGCTTCCTCAGAGAAACACAATGCAATTCAAAAAAGATGCTTTTTATACCAACAGGAAGTGACAAAACACAGTGTCACTTTACTTGTTTAAAAAAATTATTATACAACAACACTTTTCTAAGTATGCATAAGTGCGTGACACAATAAAAGTTTAAAAGTTTATATAATACATATATCTATTATGTTTTTTTATATATGTGAAAACCATGTATATAAAACATTACAGGGTACCTAAAAATCAACACTACCTAAGAATTGAGTGATAGGTAAATGCACCTATAAATCCAATTATACTTAGTTTCATGAAAAGAATTACCTATCTAAAATAACTTCTTAATTTTAAGACAGCTGAAATATTGCTATTTTCATTTAGTCCTGGGAACCTGAACGCATCCAATTTTAGTTGCCATTCAAGTTCCCGGACCTCCAAAATTAAAGAAGTAGGACCTCCACGGATGGTGTGTGGTACTTGGTCAATGCACATAAAGGAAAAACTGTGTCCCGAATAGGCCTTAATGTGTTTGGCTAATGCGTTATCTTCTGAATTTTTTCTGATCGCATAGTCATGTTCATAAAACCGGTCACGGGCCTTACGGTCCGTTTTCCACCCCCTGCACAGAGACCAGTATTGAGCTTTGCAACCTTGGGCTTACCATTGAACGTGGACGACCGGATGGGTTTACTGTCTCTATCCCAGTCCTTTACGCAGTTGCAAATGGATAAAACAACTGTCGCAGAACGTGGAGAGTTACCAATGCAAAATATCTCTGGCAACCAAAGGTTTTGCCAGGATTTAGAAGGGAAATCATGCATGCTGTCTAGTTGGATGGACCACAAGTTTAACTTAGGGTCGGAACAGGCGATATTTGCACTACCACCGGATGAAACAGAAGGTAATAATGATTCTCTTAATGACATAGTAGAAAATCTTAAACTGCTTGATAATCTGTTACTAAAATACAAAAAAACACAGCTTGAAATTGAGTATTTTAAGGAGTGTTTAAAACATAAAGTGATTCCTAAGGGGTTGCGCAGGGTTCAGTAGCCAACTGGTCTTATTAGAAACTCGCCATTTCATTTGGAATTGATTCAACTTTTTGACAAACAAGGTTTTGAACTACTTGAGCTAATGCTTAAACACTATTCATTAATGGCTGACAATATATCTAAGTTTATTAAAGAGGTGGATGCTAAGGTCCTTCGAGACAAACAATTTGACCGATACAAGTACGACTACAGTAGGACTTTTACCAGTATCAATCAGCACTTGGTTAAACTGAGTGCAAACAAGACTAAGAAATTGCAACGTGATTGCAATTCATACAAGCAAGGGGCTGCTTATCCACCTCCACCAGCAGCACAGATGTGGCAATTAGGTTATTCTTTCACTGAGTTAACAACTAATGATTTACAACGCACCAATGACCATGATGTACCCAATTCATCAAACTTAGTGAATAAGCAGGTTGTCCAGTCAGCACAGGTTTTAGACATGCATGACAACCAACCTCCTGTTAACTCACTTAATTCGTGTTCATCAGACACAGAAGGAGTGCGTAGAAGTGAAATACTGAAGAATGCCACACGTGTAAACTATTATTATAACAACAAGTCACAGTATCAAAACCAACAGTATAGTGGTTCTAATAATAACAATAACCACAACAGTTACCAGCAGGATTTTCACAGGTTCAACACCCTAGGGGCCAGAACGAAGCAACAACAAAGGGGAATGAGACCACCAAGGTGAATTACGTTCAGGTTATGAATGACACGTTGGGGTCTATTGAAAATGACACTTTACCATCCTCACTTCAACACCAAGAGTCGACTTTAGGACTCGACTTGGACTATATTTTGTTTAATGATACAAGTCTAGTTAATGCATCTATTACAGAACCTTTGAATGACTCAATGCCCTCCTATCCTTCTATTATTTTTAACAAAGACAATGACTTCAGAGTGCATAACTTTTCTGACAGTCTCATTTCTTCTGACGTTGTTGACTTTTTAGCAAAAGGACAAACATATGTTCCTTGGCACAACATGGACATTGCTAAAACCATCTTAGAGTTGAAGTTATTCACTAGAAAATTGAACTTGGGATTATTCTTTATGAATGCCCCTAACACTAGTATCTGTAACACATTCCAAGTCCCTAGCACTTTCAATCCCCCCCCTCCATCCTCTGGTGAAAGTATTCAAGCAGGCTAATGAGTTAGATTTTTGGAACCTGTTTAAAAACAAAAAATCTATCAGGAATCAAGAACATATACTTGAGGATGATTCCCTTAAATATATTCAATCACAAAATATAAGGGTCTGTAAACCTGATAAAGGTGGGGGACTGGTGATCTTTGATAAAGCTGACTACGTGTCTCGTATGTCATCCCTTTTGGATTCTGACACTTACTCGGTCAGCTCAAGAACAGAAGTAAATCAGGCATACAGTCTGATAAAATCTTGCCTGTATGAATTATTTATCGAAAGACGAATTGACCAGGTAGTTTTCGACTACATCAGTTGTTCATTTCCCAAATTTCCAACACTATTTGGGATTCCAAAAATCCACAAAAATGTGGAGAACCCCCAAATGAGACCACTCATTGATGGGTGCGGGTCACCCACCTACGCATGTGCTAAATTAGTTGACTCCATGTTGAAAAAATATGTTGGTTTGGAGTCACAAATTTGTAAAGACTCTTGGTCCTTTCTTTCGAAAATAAGTGAAATTGATTTTGATAGTGAATATAACTTTCTAACTATCGACGTAAAGGACCTGTACACATGCATTCCCCATGATATCAGTATTGAGTGGGTGGCCCAAGTCATGATGAGGCACAATGCACCAAGATGCGACATTTCCTTAGTAATGGAACTATTGGACCTTATTTTGTCCAATAATTTCTTTATTTTTGATGGTAATTTTTACCTCCAGAAAGTGGGCTTAGCAATGGGATCACCCTGTGGAGCAAGTGTTGCAAACTTAGTAATGGCTCAATGGGAGTTTAACAAAGTTTTTTCAGCTAGTTTAACACCTGCTCCTCTAGCCTACTATACCCGCTTCTTGGATGACATCTTTATTTTGCTAAAAGGAAATGCGGAATGTGCAGCTGAATTGGTTGATAGATTCAACACATCAAGTTTTTTGCAATTTACATACACATTCCAGACTGAATTTATTCCATATCTGGATATTCAGTTAAATAAGAATGGATTGGACTGTACTTTTACAGTGCAAATTTACAGAAAACCTAGTTACTCTAACACATTTCTCCACTTCACTAGCTGTCACCCCTTTCACCAAAAAAGATCGGTAGTTAAGGGTCAGCTAGTGAAGGCATCACGCATTTCTAGTTTGGACTCAGACTTCCGCAGTGAATGTCAACTTTTGAAACAGATGTTCCAACATCGCGGATATCCAGACTTACTCACTGACACATTGATAGAGGAAGTCACACACAAAAGGAACATAAATTGGTTTAAACCAATTTTAGGTGGTCTTCAAGGGGCACTGAATAACAATCCTGTTGAAGACAGTCAGATTACTTCTGACACAGATGTATTGATTACCCATGAACAAGATTACAAATTTAGTTTTGTGACCACATTTAACAGTCAAAGTAGAACTATTGTAAATTTAATTAATAAGAACTGGGATTTTTTTAAAACTAATCAAATTGTCCTTGATTGTTTGGGTCATAAACCACACGTGGTGTTCAAAAAAGGAAGGAACTTGAAGAATGCACTAGAGAGGCACATCCCAGTGACATCTAGACTATCAGGAATGTCTAAATGTGAGAGTTGCAATTTTTGTAAATTTATTGATTGTAACAACCATTTTATTATTAATGGTAACAGAAACTGAAATCTAGATTGAACTGCAATAGTAAATTTTTAGTGTACTTGGCTAGGTGCACTGACTGTTTTGCACTCTACGTGGGCAAAACAGAATGTAGACTTAGAGATAGGATATATGAACACCAATATGCCATCTCCCGTAACACGTTGGAAAATGCCCTAGCAAAACATGTACATTCCAACCCGTCCCATAAATTCAAATTCATGGTCATTTGTAATTTAATTCCTGACATACGGGGGGGGGGTCCTGCCTCCTTCAAACTGGAGGAGATGGAGCTATTGTGGCAGATTAGGTTAAATTCATTTTACTACCCTGGTTTAAATGAAGCATGCTCAATTTCTTGTTTACTTAAGTTGAAAAGCCTTTTTAGGTAATTTAGAAGTAGTTTAATCTTAAATTTAATAATACATCAGTTCTTACTTAGAGTTTATAATGTAATTTTTCTGTTTTATAATGTTTTTATTTATAAAAGAACTTTTGTGTGACACTAGTTGATAACAACAAATTTTAACATATGAACAGAATGACTTTTCATGTATTTTTATTTAAAAAGTTATGCGAGCATAATTTTCCCGCACTTTTGAGTTTAAATTGCCTGCAGCTGTTAGTGTTTGTCACTTCTGAAGAAGTTTGTTCCTTGAACAAACGAAAAGCTCTTAAAGTACTTGTTGTTTTTAATATTGTGGATTTATCACATTAAATTTCGCAGTCAGTTCGTGGATGCCGTTGGTCTTTTAATTGTTCTTCTTAGTTTGTTTGTGCCTTCAGTTTAAAATAGTGGAGCTGTGCCGGCCACGCCTGAGAACCAGAAACAACAGAGGGGAACCCATCCCAGTGGACCCGAAGGTATGTGTAAGCTTGCGAATACTAGCCACAGGTACCTTTCAAAGGCCAACTGGAGATATAATGGGGATCTCACAGGCATCAGCATCCAGGGTACTACACCAGTTCCTGGATGCCATGTTACCACATGCCAATGAGCATATATACTTCCCCCGAACTCAGGAGGAGTTGGCCAGCAATATGCATCACTTCCACACGCACAAACCAGAATCATCACAGAGCATGTGTTCAGGATGCTGAAATCACAGTTCCGGTGCTTGGACACATCTGGTGGAGCCTTGCAGTACTCTCCAGGCACATGCACCCACATCATCATAGTATATGCCATGCTACATAATATGATCCTGCGGAAACAGCTGCAGCAGGGACAAAATGGTGAAGGCCCTCATAGCCCACCGCAATTGCCAAGGCCATCACAGGCACAGAGGGATTCAGACCATGAACACACTGTGCCAGCCCCAGTAGGCAGACGGAGGCATGCCCAATATGCCTATGCCTTGGCAAAGAGGGAACGTATAGCACATACTCTGACAGTGTAGGCCCCTACGGACTGACACGCCACTCCACCTGCACACACAGTAAAATGGATGGCACACAAACACGACCACCTGTAAATTGTAATGTATAGGTGGCCCACTGCGTGAATCCTACATAGGCAGCCCTCAAACATTGTACACACAACAGCTATTGGAACACGGAATGTCAACACCTGAACAGTACATGCACCTATCAGCATATGGTGGTGCTGTGTGTATACGTTCCCAGGTACATCGGTAGGTACATGGCCGATTGTCAGAGGCCATACTCCAAACAGGGCAAACAGTGTCTGCTGTCGCCACAACATCAAGTAACCAACTGTCGCTTAGTGGAGCAGAGGCAATTGTGGGATAACATGTGTGTAAGCACTGTTCTGCACACACTCAGCACGGAGTCCCTGCTGCATTAATGAGGGGCTCCACATAATATAATCATGGATGTTGTGTCAAGGCATGGGGTGTACCCATGACAGGTAATCATCAACCCAGCATGCTCCACCTACGGTCGTTTGAAGGTGTAGCACATTATCGTGTGTGGCTCACTGTGATATACATACCCAATGCCGGAGCACATCCAGTAAACATCACATGGACATACCATTAACTGGACTCATCAATATGTAAACTAACTGAGTTACCCATGTGAGTGCAGTATGGAGTAACAGCCCTAGTATACTCCACGTACAAAATGACATAACACGTGTACAAATCCCAGATGGCCATGTGTTAAATGCAGTGACCGTCATGCATGTTCCCGGTCCTACATCCTGCAAGGGATGTAACGTAATCCCGAAGGCACGAGTAATGCATGTCGGATGCAGGTCATCAGATCATATGTGTAGCACATGTTAGTGGGAATATGCATTGCCCACTGCTGGTAAGCGACGTTTAAATATGACTATATGGATATGCGTGAAACAGGGATAAGCTTCCCCGAATATCGCACAGATCATGGTCAATGATGTCCAGAACAGGTGAAACCAGCATTATTCACCCCTGTACTAATAGCGCCTGCTCTAAAGGGTAAAACGACCACTGCCAGGAGTAGAACACGCAATCATGTATAGAATCACCTCACACTATTGCTAGCCAAGATGTACCTATGGTAGGGTTGCCACCTCTTCAAATTACCAATGTGGGACATACGTCAGATGTCTGCAGGCCGACACATACACCCGGCCAGTACGAAATTCAGAACTTCACTGTTTTGCTTAGATAAAAGCTCATTCTTGTAATGTTTACTTACTTATTCTGTTTCTAGAACATATAGGTGGTTCAGATACAGAATAACTGTTTTATGCAACTATTACATAAACTATAGGAAATAAGTATGTTCTAAAATCCCAGGACATTTGCCATGTTTACAAATATTTTGCAGGACACAACTGCCCAAAGAGGGACTGCCCTCACAGAGTGGGACAGCTGGTAACCCTAACCTACGGCAGGTGTGTAATGTGACAGGTACAGACACAAACGTGTGGAGTCCAGGAAACAGTATACACCAACAAGTACACAATGAAAGGTGTAGCTTGCCTGTCACTTTCTCACAGATATATATATATATATATATATATATATATATATATATATATATATATATATATATATATATATATATATGTACACATATATACATATATATAATTATAATACAGATAGAAAGGGCGATAGTGTGATATATGTTGATATATACAGGTTTCAGCAATATCTGCAAATATATATAGATAGGTCAACGACATTCATAACACCTTGGAGGTACAAATAAATAGGATACCGCCAACTATGGAATGTGTAACATACCGACATGCATAACCACGAGGCTGAAAGACTGAAAGAACACAGTACCGGAACAGTACAACCACGAGTAATACTATGATGATATGAAGGGACATTTAGTTACCGCTGCCGGTGTTGTGGTCCACGTAGGTACTGTGTTCAACTGTGTTTGTGAGTACCGTAGTCTGAGTATGTGTGTGTTGAGGGTGCTGTGTGTGTCTCCATGTGACTGTAATGTGTGTGTGTGTGTCTGCATCATGTGTCTGTTAGTGCCAACCCGGAGGTAGATCATTATGGTAGGTGTGGGTATAGCTAGCCGTAGGCATACGGTTGCCACCTGTCCCACATTAGGAGGGACAGCCCCTCCCTGGGTAGGTGTGTCTTGACATAAAACATTACAAAGGGCAAATGTCCGGGATTGTAGGACATTAATATGTCCCATATATAATGTAATAGTTGCATTAAATAGTTATGCCTGTATGTAAGAAACGTAAATGTTACATGCAATATGATAAGTAGCCAAAGTCCCACAATAGGTATGTATTGAGGATAAAAGTATGTGCTAACCTGTGTACTGACCGTGGCTATGTGTTGGCCTGTAAACACTGCTGTGCGTCCTGCAAGTGTCCAACAATGGCCATATGAAAAGGTGGCAACCCATGGCAAACAGGTTTTGTTACCAACACAACCGCAATGACTGCAAATATCTGGGACAGAAATACACGGGATAGCTGTCAGTTAGACATATCCCTTTACATATCGCTGCAATTCTGGAGGTATGGAAGTATCAACCTCACCTGCATACTATATAGAAACCAATTAACAACGGCCCAATGTACAATCCCGTAACATAAGTCTACTAACTGATAGCTCTTTAATTAGGGATGGAGCCCACACACATATATATGGAATATGTAGAAATGCAAGCTCCACAAACCTGTATATGCTACATACACCCACCGACATCCTCCACACTAGAAACTATAGCAATACAGACTGTAATAACATCACAAACATCCAGTTAGTCAATTACATCTGCAGAACCGTCAACATACCTTGTGAGAGACACAATTAAAGGTGCCATGCAAAATTGCAGCCGTTATATAATGGAACAAACGGCGATGTTACAGGTTTTGTTTGCAATAGTCCATTATCAGACGTTGGGATGACAGGAACACCCACATGTTGAACCACATACTCTAGCTGTCACACACAATCCACAGGGGACATGAATCCAAAGTATAATTGTCTCTATGCATAGCAGTTGCAATTACACATAACAAAACACAATACAGGCCGTCTCCCCGAAGGTAAGGCAAATAGGCAACGCCCATGTGGAGAATTAAATTATACCCCACTGTTGCCATGTAATTGGTGAATGGAGTAGCTGCACAGCTGATATGCAAGTAATTAGTCACTCAGGAACACCAATTGGCGGGAGGAAACAACATGTTACAGGTATCGACGTATATAAGGATGACTTGCCAGACATTCAAACCGTATGCTCATACAAAATACCTGTTTAATCAGTGTGAGAGATAGAGACAAAAGTCTGTAATGATAACAAGGTATGTAGAACACTCTGTATGTAAATTTATGTATAGCATGTTTTTTATTAATTATTTACTGTATGTATAGCCTGGTTTGCATTAATTAAAAGTGTCTGCAATGCATAAAGTGGGAAAAGGTATTTATGTAATGATGTCTTGCTGAGCATACTAATGCATGTAGAAACTGTGCGTCCAGCAGTGGGCCACAAGGTACACATCACAGACACCACAAGGGATGCTACATGAGGGCTCTAAACAGAACAATTCCATACAACCCGCAGTCAGTGGTAGGGTATGTCCAACAAGTACGTGCCATAGCAGGGGATAGTATATGTTGATATACTGTCAAAGTAGGCATGTGTATGGGTATATAATGACAATGACATGTCTAAGGTGGTCCCGCTGTGCAAGTATGCTTTGCATTATGGGATACTATGTGAAATATGTGTAATGCATAGTATTGTAGGTAGATATGTCAGATATTCTACACAGCATAACAGGCATATCATGCATACCAAAGGTATTGTCTATTGGCATGCACAATAACAGGATACATATGGCTTGTAGGCATGGGACATTGCAATAGCATGATAGCTAATCTAAATGGAAGGGCTACCAAGTAGCCATGTATAAAGGACATGTAATAGCTTCACAGGTTCATAGTGGGGTACTATGCAGTCTGGCAAGTCTATGTCTAAGCACAACTACAGTGTTCACACCAGTGGCACCTCTCTAGGGTAGTGTCTTGTGAACAGCAGAGCCATGTGTTACCTGCACCTCTGCACAGTACAGCCACTGCAGTGATCCCTGGCATACATGTGTCTCACAACCACCAAGGGAGGTATCACATGAACAGTGCTACTGAGTGTCCCTGCGTGATGTACATAGGACTCATGTTCCAAAGCATGGTGAGTGTCCGGTTTGGGAATGTAACCCTCAAGCACATCCCACTCATTGTTGCGTGTGTGCACATATCCATGAACATGTTGCTCACAGTGGCTTTTGCTTATGTCGCATATGTGGAGTATATTCATTAATATTGTTGTGGACATGGGCCCTGTCTGTTCAGCAGAGGTCACCCCTGAGTATGTAGTATGCAAATGTGTACAGACGTGGTGTCCGTAGTTCAGCCACATACTTTAACTGTCGGAGCTCAATAAATGACATGGCGTGTTAATGGTTTGGTATGTAAAGCTGTAGCTGTTGTGTAAGGTACACCCTAAATGGGGTGGTGTACCCTTGAATGTGTGTAGAAGTCTTGAGTTCAGAGGTACAATGGGTGCCTATGTACCAGCTACACACCCAGTACAGATAAGTGTGGCCACATAGAAGGATATCCACGCCACAGTGGCAATACGGTAACCACAGGAGTGGGTGTGACATACATGTGTACTACAAACATGTACAATGTGACATGTATGTAGGGGACTACCACCTATGTGATAGTCAGAGGGTGAATGGTGTAATGCAAAGGTGATGTTCATGCACCTTGTGTCATGCAGCTTGAGGCTATGATATTCATATCAGGTATCTGTCACAGTGACACCCATATGGATGAAGTCAGTATCAGCTGGTGGATCAATAATGGCACTTTGTATGCAGGGGTTTGTAAAGCTAGTCAGGGAAAGTCCCTCTGTGCTAGCCTCATGTTCAGGGAAGCATATACTGAACATGAGGGGCCCAATGACTGAGGACTGTGGTATGCCAAATGTAGCTGAAATGCAGTAGGTACTATGGTATGCTACCCTCATTGTGTGTGTCCTGTCCATGAGCCACGTTGCATAACATCCTGAGACATAGGGCACGATGTGCAGGTGGATGTGTATGTTGTCAATACCAGAATGGAGAACGGTGCTGAAAGGCAATGAGAGGACAATGTAGGATGTGTGGACTCCCGTTCCATCATCAACTACCCTGGTAACTGTATGAAAGGAGTCCACCAGATGTAGGGGGCCATGCTCTGGCCCTAACAAGTCCAACCTGGGTGGCATCAAAGGAACAGAGCCCAACAATGTCTTTGTGAATGACGTCCTTGATGATGTGCCCCATAGCCATGCAGAACAGTCCAGTCAGGTGTGTAGGACTATAGTCCCACTCGTGCATTATGGTGCCACCTGTGTGGAGTGTGATAAATGTTGCTGTGTGCCATTCAGGAGCCACAATGTCTGATACAAGGCTATTGAATGTGGTGGCCTAGTGGTGAGACATGTCATTCAGAGGTTTGTGGACATCACAGCCTGGGACTTTGGAAGGTGACATGGGGCCAGTGTCCCAGGACATATAGAGTGCAGGTTAGTACTGTGTAGGTGTGTCCACAGGGACACCACAATGTTACTGCATGGATTGTGGCCCTGCAGTGAGTGAGAGGGTGTAATGTTAGCATTGAAACCATCCGCCAGCATGTTGCCAACATCACCTGGGTCTGTAATGTTCCTGAGTGACTGTTGTATGTGAGAGCAGATGTGGGTGTTGCCAGCGACTACTGACATACCACCATAATGCCTTGTGGTACACCCGAATGTGTCGCAGTAATGTTTACGTAGCTAGTCTTGGAGTATGTGATGAGGGATCCCATGGCCCTACCGAGGCTGACCAGTGAGCTACCCCACCCATGGGATTGTACGCCACTGTGCAACAGCCTCCACCTGTTGTTGTACATTATGTCCATGGAACTTGACCACCAGAGTGGCATCTGTTATCTGGTGTGTACAATCATGGCTCTGTGTGGAATAGCATGATTCATGCAGTCGTGTACATGTTAATGAAGTGCACTGGGGTATGTTTCAGCATTTGTATGTGCATTGTCCATCTGCACGGGTGGCATGACGTTAACAACCGCTGTCATAAGACGTCTGTAGTAGGTGTTGTAGTACTCATGTACTGTGTATGCCGTGAAGGGTGTGGTGCCGGGATGTGGCTAGCAAGGTTGATTAGCATATGTTCAGAATCCACCAATGAGGGGATAACCCCAGGTGTGGAACACCAGTCACATGTTGGTAGTGTTCATGTCAAGGTTAATGTTGGTCTTGGAGGTGGTGTTTATGGGTTGATCCAGCCGAGTGGAGGTTATAACTCATGGATGTGTCGATACATGAGTGGCTATCCCAGTTAAGTGTGAGGTAGTGTCAGTCACACATCAGTAGTAGCTGTCTGAGCCCTACTGTCCAGTACACCAACAAATGAGGTCTGGTAACCGTGGGGTATGTTGTTGAATCTGTAGCTTGTTACAATGTGTATTCCAGACACAGTTAGTTGCACGTGGATCACCCCTGATGCATTGTGCTAAGTAACTAGCCAGGATGTGTGTACAACATAGTGGGATATGGGAACACTTCAGCTGTGGGTGTGCCGGTCCAGGAATGTGCCTGAAAGGTATGGTCTGTCTATAACCTGTCATTGCAGGTGTGCTCTGCAGAGCCTAGAGGCAGGTCCCAGACACTGCAGAGATATTGGAGTGGTGCATTATAAGGTGTACCTTGCCTGCGTGTGTCACAGAGGAAGATGCAAGCATTGTGTCACATGACCCCATGTCTTGCTTGCCAGTTCCCGTTCTGCCGGTGACTGTTATTGCAAACTGTACAAGACAGGCAGTATAGAAGCAGCAAGAGCCTTACATGTGATCTCTACACCCAAGGCTGACAGGTGCAGGTCATCTGTGCCAAAGCATTGTGTTTGACCAGGTCAGTCAAAGCAGACAGATACCAGATGCCTGTGGAATGACAGCAGAAGCATAGGCAACTGTTGAAGTGACACAGTCAATTGTTGTACAGTGGTATCGGGTCCGGATGAATGCATAATGCTCCCCAGGGCTAGGCCCACACCTTCAGGGCTACAACACTGGTGAGCGATTGCATGTCCCTGCACACGTAGTCTGTGAAGTGGCATCTCAGGGCAGTCACACTAACATGGAGAATAACAGTCACATCGTACCTGGTGAGGTGTGGCATGGGTGCATAGGTTATGTTGCAGAACCAGTTACCCGACAGCAAGATGTAAGCGACTATCACCTTGTGTAGCCTGCTGTGTGGAGCTGCAGTGTGACCGCCTACAGAGTCACCTATGACTGGTGTGTTGTGTATGTTATAACACCCTATTGGCTGTATGTGATGGGCACACATGAGTCTGTGGGCTATAAGTTGGTGATGAGTCTGTAATCGAAGGCACGCGGTAATGCATGCGCCGGATGCAGGTCATCCAGGATCATATGTGTAGCACATGTTGAGTGGGAATATGCATTGCCCACTGCTGGTAAGCAAGTTTATCGTTTAAATATGACTATATATGGATGTCGCGTGAAACAGGGATAAGCTTCCCGAATATCGCACAGATCATGGTCAATGATGTCCAGAACAGTGAAACCAGCATTATTCACCCCTGTACTAATAGCGCCTGCTCTAAAGGGGTAAAACGACCTTACCTGCCAGGGAGTAGAACCATGCGCAATCATGTATAGAATCACCTCACACACTATTGCTAGCCAAGATGTACCTATGGTAGAGGGTTGCCACCTCTTCAAATTACCAATGTGGGACATCTGTCGTCAGATGTCTGCAGGCCGACACATACACCCGCCGCCAGTACCCGAAATTCAGAACTTCACTGTTTTGCTTAGATAAAGCTCATTCTTGTAATGTTTACTTACTTATTCTGTTTCTAGAACATATAGGTGGTTCTAGATACAGAATAACTGTTTTAATCACAACTATTACATAAACTATAGGAAATAAGTATGTTCTAAAATCCCAGGACATTTGCCATGTTTACAAATATTTTGCAGGACACAACTGCTTCAAAGAGGGACTGCCCTCACAGAGTGGGACAGCTGGTAACCCTAACCTACGTGCGGGTGTGTAATGTGACAGAGTACAGACACAAGCGTGTGGAGTCCAGGAAACAGTATACACCAACAAGTACAAACAATGAAAGTGTGTAGCTTGCCTGTCACTTTCCCCGTCAGATATATATATATATATATATACATATATATATATATATATATACATATATATATATATATATATATATATTTATATATACACATATATACATATATATAATTATAATACAGATAGAAAGGCGATAGTGTGATATATGTTTGATATATACAGGTTTCAGCAATATCTGCAAATATATATATAGATAGGTCAAGCACGACATTCATACCACCTTGGAGGTACAAATAAATAGGATACACTTCCTAACTATGGAATGTGTAACATACCGAAACATGCATAACCACGAGGCTGAAAGACTGAAAGAACACAGTACCGGAACAGTACAACCCACCCAGTAATACTATGGGATGATATGAAGGGACATTTTAGTTACGCTGCCGGTGTTGTGGTCGCACGTAGGTACTGTGTTCAACTGTGTGTTTGTGAGTGTACCGTGAGTCCTGAGTATGTGTGTGTGTGTTGAGGGTGCTGTGTGTCTCCATGTGACTGTAATGTGTGTGTGTGTGTCTGCATCATGTGTCTGTTAGTGCCAACCCCGGGAGGCAGTCATTATGGTAGGTGTGGGTATAGCTTAGCACCGGTAGGCATACGGTTGCCACCTGTCCACATTAGGAGGGACAGCCCTCCTGGGTAGGTGTGTCTTGACATAAAACATTACAAAGCGGCAAATGTCGGGATTGTAGGACATTAATATGTCCCATATATAATGTAATAGTTGCATTAAATAGTTATGCCTGTATGTAAGAAGCGTAAATGTTACATGCAATATGATAAGTAGAAACAAAGTCCACAATAGGTATGTATTGAGGATAAAAGTATATTAAGCTAACCTGTGTACTGCCAACCGTGGCTATGTGTTGGCCTGTAAACACTGCTGTCGTCCTGCAAGTGTCCAACAATGGCCATATGAAAAGGTGGCAACCCGCAGCAACAAGGTTTTGTTACCAACACAACCGCAATGACTGCAAATATCTGGGACAGAAATACACGGGATAGCTGTCAGTTAGACATATCCCTTTACATATACGCTGCAATTCTGGAGGTATGGAGAGTATCAACCTCACCTGCATACTATATAGAAACCAATTAACAAGCGGCCCAATGTACAATCCCTGTAACATAAGTCTACTAACTGATAGCTCTTTAATTAGGGATGGAGCCCACACACACATATATATGGAATATGTAGAAATGCAAGCTCCACAAACCTGTATATGCTACATACACCCTTACCGACATCCTCCACACTAGAAACTATGTAATACAGACTGTATGAAGCAAATCACAAACATCCAGTTAGTCAATTACATCTACCAGAACCGTCAACATACCTTGTGAGAGACACAATTAAAGGTGCCATGCAAAATTGCAGCCGTTATATAATGGAACAAACGGCTGATGTTACAGGTTTTGTTTGCAATAGTCCATTATCAGACGTTGGGATGACAGGAACACCCACATGTTGAACCACATACTCTAGCTGTCACACACACAATCCACAGGGGACATATTGAATCCAAAGTATAATTGTCTCTATGCATAGCAGTTGCAATTACACATAACAAAACACAATACAGGCCGTCTCCCCGAAGGTAGTAAGGCAAATAGGCAACGCTTCCATGTGGAGAATTAAATTATACCCCACTGTTGCCATGTAATTGGTGAATGGAGTAGCTGCACAGCTGATATGTGCAAGTAATTAGTCACTCAGGAACACCAATTGGTAGGGAGGAAACAACATGTTACAGGTATCGACGTATATAAGGGATGACTTGCCAACATTCAAACCATTATGCTCATACAAAATACCTGTTTAATCAGTGTGAGGAGATAGAGACAAAAGTCTGTAATAATGATAACAAGGTATGTTAGAACACTTCTGTATGTAAATTTATGTATAGCATGTTTTTATTAATTATTTACTGTATGTATAGCCTGGTTTGCATTAATTAAAAGTGTCTGCAATGCATAAAGTGGGAAAAGGTATTTATGTAATGATGTCTTGCTGAGCATACTAATGCATGTAGAAACTGTCGCTGTCCAGCAGTGGGCCACAAGGTACACATCACAGGGACACCACAAGGGATGCTACATGAGGGCTCTAAACAGAACAATTCCATACAACCCGCAGTCAGTGGTGGTATGTCCAACAATGCACGATGCCATAGCAGGGGATAGTATATGTTGATATACTGTCAAAGTAGGCATGTGTATGGGTATATAATGACAATGACATGTCTAAGGTGGTCCAGCTGTGCAAGTATGCTTATGCATTATGGGATACTATGTGAAATATGTTGTAATGCATAGTATTGTGTAAGGTAGATATGTCAGATATTCTACACAGCATAACAGGCATATCATGCATACCAAAGGTATTGTCTATTGGCATGCACAATAACAGGATACATATGGCTTGTAGGCATGGGACGACAGGCTAAATAACATGATAGCTAATCTAAATGGAAGGGCTACCAAGTAGCCATGTATAAAGGACATGTAATAGCTTCACAGGTTCATAGTGGGGTACTATGCAGTCTGGCAAGTCTATGTCTAAGCACAACTACAGTGTTCACACCAGTGGCACCTCTCTAGGGTAGTGTCTTGTGAACAGCAGAGCCATGTGTTACCTGCACCTCTGCACAGTACAGCCACTGCAGTGATCCCTGGCATACATGTGTCTCACAACCACCAAGGGAGGTATCACATGAACAGTGCTACTGAGTGTCCCTGCGTGATGTACATAGGACTCATGTTCCAAAGCATGGTGAGTGTCGGTTTGGGAATGTAACCCTCAAGCACATCCACTCATTGTTGCGTGTGTGCACATATCCATGAACATGTTGCTCACAGTGGCTTTTGCTTATGTCGCATATGTGGAGTATATTCATTAATATTGTTGTGGACATGGGCCCTGTCTGTTCAGCAGAGGTCACCCCTGAGTATGTAGTATACAAATGTGTACAGGCGTGGTGTCCGTAGTTCAACCACATACTTTAACTGTCGGAGCTCAATAAATGACATGGCGTGTTAATGGTTTTGGTATGTAAAGCTGTAGCTGTTGTGTAAGGTACACCCTAAATGGGGTGGTGTACCCTTGAATGTGTGTAAGTCTTGAGTTCAGAGGTACAATGGTTGCCTATGTACCAGCTACACACCCAGTACAGATAAGTGTGGCCACATAGAAGGATATCCACGCCACAGTGGCTCACGGTAACCACAGAATTGGGTGTGACATACATGTGTGTACTACAAACATGTACAATGTGACATGTATGTGAGGGGACTACCACCTATGTGATAGTCAGAGGGTGAATGGTGTAATGCAAAGGTGATGTTCATGCACCTTGTGTCATGCAACGAGGCTATGATATTCATATCAGGTATCTGTCACAGTGACACCCATATGGATGAAGTCAGTATCAGCTGGTGGATCAATAATGGCACTTTGTATGCAGGGGTTTGTAAAGCTAGTCAGGGAAAGTCCCTCTGTGCTAGCCTCATGTTCAGGGAAGCATATACTGAACATGAGGGGCCCAATGACTGAGGACTGTGGTATGCCAAATGTAGCTGAAATGCAGTAGGTACTATGGTATGCTACCCTCATTGTGTGTGTCCTGTCCATGAGCCACGTTGCATAACATCCTGAGACATAGGGCACGATGTGCAGGTGGATGTGTATGTTGTCAATACCAGAATGGAGAACGGTGCTGAAAGGCAATGAGAGGACAATGTAGGATGTGGACTCGTTCCATCATCAACTACCCTGGTAACTGTATGAAAGGAGTCCACCAGATGTAGGGGCCATGCTCTGGCCTAACAAGTCAACCTGGGTGGCATCAAAGGAACAGAGCCCAACAATGTCTTTGTGAATGGCGTCCTTGATGATGTGCCCCATAGCCATGCAGAACAGTCCAGTCAGGTGTGTGGGACTATAGTCCCACTCGTGCATTATGGTGCCACCTGTGTGGAGTGTGATAAATGTTGCTGTGTGCCATTCAGGAGCCACAATGTCTGATACAAGGCTATTGAATGTGGTGGCCTAGTGGTGAGACATGTCATTCAGAGGTTTGTGGACATCACAGCCTGGGACTTTGGAAGGTGACATGGGGCCAGTGTCCCAGGACATATAGAGTGCAGGTTAGTACTGTGTAGGTGTGTCCACAGGGACACCACAATGTTACTGCATGGATTGTGGCCCTGCAGTGAGTGAGAGGGTGTAATGTTAGCATTGAAACCATCCGCCAGCATGTTGCCAACATCACCTGGGTCTGTAATGTTCCTGAGTGACTGTTGTATGTGAGAGCAGATGTGGGTGTTGCCAACGACTACTGACATACCACCATAATGCCTTGTGGTACACCCCGGAATGTGTCGCAGTAATGTTTACGTAGCTAGTCTTGGAGTATGTGATGAGGGATCCCATGGCCCTACCGAGGCTGACCAGTGAGCTACCCCACCCATGGGATTGTACGCCACTGTGCAACAGCCTCCACCTGTTGTTGTACATTATGTCCATGGAACTTGACCACCAGAGTGGCATCTGTTATCTGGTGTGTACAATCATGGCTCTGTGTGGAATAGCATGATTCATGCAGTCGTGTACATGTTAATGAAGTGCACTGGGGTATGTTTCAGCATTTGTATGTGCATTGTCCATCTGCACGGGTGGCATGACGTTAACAACCGCTGTCATAAGACGTCTGTAGTAGGTGTTGTAGTACTCATGTACTGTGTATGCCGTGAAGGGTGTGGTGCGGGATGTGGCTAGCAAGGTTGATTAGCATATGTTCAGAATCCACCAATGAGGATAACCCCAGTGTGGAACACCAGTCACATGTTGGTAGTGTTCATGTCAAGGTTAATGTTGGTCTTGGAGGTGGTGTTTATGGGTTGATCCAGCCAGTGGAGGTTATAACTCATGGATGTGTCGATACATGAGTGGCTATCCCAGTTAAGTGTGAGGTAGTGTCAGTCACATCAGTAGTAGCTGTCTGAGCCCTACTGTCCAGTACACCAACAAATGAGGTCTGGTAACGTGGGGTATGTTGTTGAATCTGTAGCTTGTTACAATGTGTATTCCAGACACAGTTAGTTGCACGTGGATCACCCTGATGCATTGTGCTAAGTAACTAGCCAGGATGTGTGTACAACATAGTGGGATATGGGAACACTTCAGCTGTGGGTGTGCCGGTCCAGGAATGTGCCTGAAAGGTATGGTCTGTCTATAACCTGTCATTGCAGGTGTGCTCTGCAGAGCCTAGAGGCAGGTCCCAGACACTGCAGAGATATTGGAGTGGTGCATTATAAGGTGTACCTTGCCTGCGTGTGTCACAGAGGAAGATGCAAGCATTGTGTCACATGACCCCATGTCTTGCTTGCCAGTTCCCGTTCTGCCGGTGACTGTTATTGCAAACTGTACAAGACAGGCAGTATAGAAGCAGCAAGAGCCTTACATGTGATCTCTACACCCAAGGCTGACAGGTGCAGGTCATCTGTGCCAAAGCATTGTGTTTGACCAGGTCAGTCAAAGCAGACAGATACCAGATGCCTGTGGAATGACAGCAGAAGCATAGGCAACTGTTGAAGTGACACAGTCAATTGTTGTACAGTGGTATCGGGTCCGGATGAATGCATAATGCTCCCCAGGGCTAGGCCCACACCTTCAGGGCTACAACACTGGTGGCGATTGCATGTCCCTGCACACGTAGTCTGTGAAGTGGCATCTCAGGGCAGTCACACTAACATGGAGAATAACAGTCACATCGTACCTGGTGAGGTGTGGCATGGGTGCATAGGTTATGTTGCAGAACCAGTTACCCGACAGCAAGATGTAAGCGACTATCACCTTGTGTAGCCTGCTGTGTGGAGCTGCAGTGTGACCGCCTACAGAGTCACCTATGACTGGTGTGTTGTGTATGTTATAACACCCTATTGGCTGTATGTGATGGGCACACATGAGTCTGTGGGCTATAAGTTGGTGATGTTGTGTTCCGTGATGGGGGCTGCCTCTGGTGCCTACACAGAGTATGGAGAGGTACTGCACACGTTGTCCTCATATGTGTGGCCTGTGGTGGAGATCATGTGAGACTATGTGATGAGTGGGGTGTGTTGCGAATGTTACACATCCCCTCATGACTGTCAGGTGCAGTCAGGGTTGGTGACAGCATTACCCCCAGCAGGGCTGCATAAGCGCATCCCCCACAGGCTATAGTGTCATATGTTGGAAGGTGAGCATTGAATGTGTACATGAGACAATTGCTCTATCGCCACATGTACGACATATCCATCATATAGACAGGCAATAGCACTGGTACGTGACAGTTGGACATGCCTGTATATACAACCATGTCTCACAGGATATGTAAACAATTTCTGCGAATACACCAATAAGTGCCCAAATTGCAAAATGGTAAACAAATGCTGTAGCGGTCTAATGATCAAATGACCAAAATAATATAAAACGCTTGATTTTATTGTTTAAAATAACAAACCAAAGTTTAGCGCTTTCACCCACTATAACGGGGCTTCCTCATAACTCACAATAAAATTTGAATTAGGCGCTTATATGCCTTTTTTGGCGCCAAAGCACAATCAAATGTTTAAAGTGACACAGCCATAATTCAACGTTACAAATAAAAATAATAATAAAATGCTAAAACTGACTTCCCATGTCTAATATCTGTTGCTAGTACAAAGCATAAAACATTCAACATTAGAAAATGATTGTTAATAGATTGTGATGTCGTAGTATTAATACATATATAAATGTCTTGTAAATAAAATTGTAAATGAAATTACATATCTATATGAATGTCTATTGTCCATCATTAAGATATTCCAGAGGTGTAATATGAATCCTAAATGACAATAATAAGGAATTAATGTATATTAATATGACGATTGTTGTAAATAAATAATAAAGAAATGAAAAATAGTAAAAAATATAAGTTTAAATATGATGCAATAAACTTTATTCATTAATAAATTCACAATGAGTATATAAATATATAAAATGTGAATAAATATTAAAAATTGACACTAGTATTGTGAAATTACATTTACTAAGATATTTTAAAAATCTATACTAAAAATGTTTTATATATAGGGACTATATTTTAAAAATATTATAGTAAAATGATGTATTAATTCTAGTATACAACAAAGGTTTAATAGATATATGATCATTTAAATCTGGAGGGGTGGTGGCATCAAGATAAATTTGCCACCATACTTCTCTGTAACTTAACAAGCTTTTAATAACTCCTCCCTTAGGATCTGTTTTTAATATTTCTAAAATAATACATTTAAAATGATTGTCCTCTCCTTCACTAAAAATATGCTTATATAATGCATTATTCATGTCCTTCGTTTCTATACTATATGTATGATCATAAATTCTTTTCCTAAGATGTCTCTCAGTTTTACCAATGTAAATACTGGAGCATTTTTGACATATACTTAAATAGATTACTAACTTGCTTTTACAATTACCTAACTTACTATGCACACAACATTTTAATTCATTGTTTAAATTTATTGCTATCTCATCGGACATGAATTTACATTGGTTACAGGTACCACATTTTAGACTCCTATTTGTAGCCATTTTCCTATCTGTCTTCACTTCTTTGTTGTGTTCTACCATTTGCTTAATATTATTCCCCATTTTAAAAATAAAATTGGGTTTTGCACCAATAATCTTAATAGTTTGAATATCATTGAATATTAGATGCCATGAATCACATATCATTTTTTTAATATAACTAGCTGCCATATTATACTGAATTACACACTATTTTTGATAACTGTTAGTGGTAGTCATTTCCATGTTCCTCTTCACTAATATTGGACTAACTTCCTGTCCTAAAATTTTATTTTTGGTACCTAACAATGATTGATATCTAGTATCACGTAGGTCTAAACTATATTGTATAGTGATGTCCATCATATTACTAGGATATCCTCTTTGTAAAAACATCTTCTTAACATACTCTAATTCTACCCTTAAATATTCGTCATCTGAGGTCATACGTGCTGTACGAATGCATTGACCCTTAAAGATATTGTTTTTTAATTTCTCAGGATGGCAGCTCGTATAATGTAAGTAACTATTAGAAAATGTATCTTTTCTGTAAATAGATGAGGACAGTTGACGTGCTTCATATTTAATTAAGGTGTCTAAATATGGTACACCTGTGTTATTGTAAAAATAAGTAAATTTTAAATAGTCACTACTAGAATTTAAAAAATATATAAATGATTCCAGTAGTGTTGTATCTGCTCCCCATAGGATGTATATATTATCTAAAAATCTTGAGTAGTATTTGACATATTGATAAAATTCACTCCCAAATAAAAACTTGTCTTCCCAATAAAGCATTACCAAATTAGCATAAATTGGGGCACAAGCAGCACCCATGGCGACACCTCTTGTCTGTTTAAAAAGTTCTCCTTTGAAATAGATGAAATTATTATCGAGAACTATTGACATCATTTCCTGTAGTAAACATATCTCATCCCATTCGATCTCAGTATGTTTCCTTATACTATTACTAAAGGCATCTAGTCCTTCGTCCCTTGGGATGCAAGAAAACAAATCAATTACATCAATAGTTAAAAATAACACATTATCAAGATTTATATCAGTTGGAAAGTTCTTAAGAAAAATCCAAGAATCTTTAACCATATGAGGTACTTTTTCATATACAAATTTCAATTTTGAATCAATATATCTCCCTATCGGGAAGGTTTAGAATTGCTTCTTGACACTATTGGTCTAAAAGGGGGATCAGATACATCTTTATGTACATTGGGGATACCCACAAGGTAGCCAATTGTGGAAATTCAACCCGCAAGAAATCATAATCGTCTTTAGTAATTCTTGCTTCAATATAATATTCTTCTATATAAGAATCAATTCTATGATAAGCTATGTTGAGTTCGTTAATTGAAATAGAGATATAATTACCAGAATGGTGTAAGATGTCATACATTTTAAGCGACCAAGAACAATGCAGGACAACCTTCAGGTTAAAAACGATACTGTCACAGCAGGAAACGGAACGGAACCAACGTTGTATAAATAATTTCAGTTTATTGAAGTAAAAAAGCAAAAAAGCGGAACATCCAATGTTGGGTAAGGATGTGCCCAAAAGTCAAATTGTATTTTTCATTAAACAACAATCCGACCACAATAAAGATCCAGTTAGTCTATCTTTCATTAAACATGTCATACATTTTCATAATGTATCGGAAATTGTCATATAATACTATACCACCCCCCTTATTGGGCTTCATCACCCTAATATTCATATAATTCATTATTGTACTTAATATATTACTATCCTCTGTAGTTAAATTACTATAATTAATCATTTCTTTCAAATTTTTATATTCATAATAAAACTTCCTTAAAGTGATTTTTTCATATAAATCAACTTTCGGGTGGGGGGGGTGGAATAAATAAACTGACTTTATATTATTTTGGTCATTTGATCATTAGACCGCTACAGCATTTGTTTACTGTTTTGCAATTTGGGCACTTATTGGTGTATTCGCAGAGATTTTTTTAAATAGTTATTAAGTTTGTCTGTCTCACAGGATAGGTGCGTTACGTGTGTACAACAACTGTTGTACCATAAGCAAGCTGGAAATTTTAGGACAGCCAGTGTACCTGTGGGAAATGGTGTGGAATGGGTGCTATATTAATCAGTAGCTCATGACATGCTCACAAGTTCTGAACAAGTGCCTAGCATGACCATACAATACAGATAGGGTGTTGGATAATAGCAACCCACAAATGGTGACGACAGTCATAATGGGTGGCACTGCACTATAACCCTGCTGAGTATGGTGTGCATGTCCATGAACCATTATCACTGTAGATGTCAGCAGTACAGATGTACAAGACAGTATGGATGTTTGATTACAAATACCTTTGTATGTCACAGGAGTGTTCTACCAGTGGCCTGTTGACAGACTCACAACTACAAAAGATGCCAGAGTGACATGTGCATATCACACCAGTGCCAGCTACAGTAGAACAGGGTTAATGTGTTGTACTCCACCCTCATTGTAAGCCATATCACACACATAAATGTTAGGCATCTGTGTATGTAAGGATGTGAATGGCCATGACCTATGAGGAATAGCTGTGTCAGTGTTGTGAACAACATACAGAATGGGCTGTGTGGGTGAGGTGTGTGACATATGTGCACATTCTGATGGCTGATATCAGCATTGTCACTGCTAGGTGAACATCCCTGTACCCATTAACTACCACCTAGGCTGTGGTCAACATTATGGACACTGTGTAAGGGATGGTGCTGTGCAGTACACCTCCCTACCTTGATGACGTCTCCAGGCCCCTTGGGTAGTCATACGAGGTACCCATGTCATCACAGGGTGCCATCCATGAGCACGGAGATCATTGGACAGGCATATACAGCACTGGGGTGACCAATATTGGATCACATATCACCTTTAAGGGGTAATGGCCATGCGTGGATGGGCGATACCAGCCTTCACAATTCTCACCTCCAAAATGCAGCATGCTGTCTACCTTGCATAAAGACATTTGCTACACCATGATGATGGACATGCTACATGCCCATATCCTGATCTGTAAGGCATATGTCATGGATAGCCACCGTCCTAATACTAGGATCGCCACATGCTGGACAGATCCCTGTGCCATACATGTGACATACTCCCACCAAACCATGCAACCCTGTCCATCAAAGCTGCACATGTCATCCCAGTCATACATGGTGTGATGGCCGCATGGTAGATGTAGCATCAACTGTCCGGATCAGTAATGTGGCACTGATGCACCTCGCAGTGGAATACTGGCTGACTGTTACAGCTAGGAAACCTTGCCCGTACATGCTATGGTTGATAACCATCCCTGCGAATGATGTCCGACTAGCCATTGCCCCATGTCTATCACATGTGCAACACAGGTGATCCGTGGCAGGATGTTGAACAGCTGTACAGTGCTGTGTAGATGTATATGGCAAAACACATGCATGTACAGGTGTCCATGCGTATGTGTGCATTGTCACTGCTCAAGTCCATTAAGGCTGTGTCTGTGTTGATATGTGACATATACACAGCATCAAGGTCAACAGCATTACCGTGGACACATCCAGGCATGTGCAGATAGGTAAGAACACCAGTGCAGGCAAATAAACATGCCCACATCAAGACAGCATTCACATGGAGTATGAACACTGTAATGAGGTGACACACATATATGGTGATGGTATCCAATGCATAATGGGTGTTACATGTGTGTGACACAAACACGTCAGTCATGTCAGTGTCATGATGATTTGCAAAGATTACTGTGCAGATGTACTAGATGTCATTGAAATGTATGTGCAGCAGTATCTCTGTACATCTCTGAAACTGTGACATGTCACCATCATTATGTCTTACAGATAATGCCTCGTACATGCCTTCCAGCGTACAGCCGCCAGGAAGATGATATCCTCATCCTCTACCTCCATGAGAACTACGAGGTGTTGTTCAGCCATGTGCCACAGCATGCCCAGCAGCGGGATGACCTGTGGCAGGATCTATGCAGGAGGGTGAATGATGTGGGTGGCCATAACCGCACCTATCAGCAGGTGTGCAGACACTGCACGGACTTGATATGACATGCAAAACAGCGTGCCACTGCAATCGCCAGGGAAAAAGGTGGAACAGGTGGTGGGCCACCAACCCAGCCCCCACTCACACACACCGAGGAACTACTGGCCAGTCTGGGGACACCCTCAGAACAGCATCCACACACACTAGCTGCCATCGTGGAGGTGGGTGTCTCCCAACCAATGAACCTGGAGTTGCCTGGTAAGTCAGTACTGCACATATGGCTATTATATCCCATTTAGTTGCATGTGTCACTGTACATTATGTAAAGTAACAACATATGCAAGGTATGTGGACACACATGCTGCATACTACAGTATGCTTCCCTGTGTATGCACACATGTGCATACTATATGCTATTATACAGGCAAATGTATTAACATGCACAGTGCACCCTGTGGCTGTCAGACAGTCAGGGATAATGTTCATACTGCTGTGTCACCCCTATACAGGTACCTCTGGCATGCCGCACAGACATGAGACCGTTGCAGGTGAGACTGCCATCAGTATCAGGCATGTTAAAGCACAGATCTATCTTTCATGTGGCCAGTTAACAGTTGCACACTTGATGCTCGTTCCAGTCACGATATACAGGTCGCATCACCCATCATTTACACAGGCCACCCATGTGCAATATATACAAACGAAATTATACACCGACTTGAAACCACAGTAGTTGTCATTGCTACATGTGTGGTCAGCTGTGCATACAACTGTGGAGGTGTTCTACAATGGAGGCATATGTAGTATGCATTGGAACAACATGTTTTTTTACGTAAACAGTACCACACAGTGAGCTGTGATATGGGCAGCCCACAGGTGTCACCATTGTGTTATATGCCCCTGCATTGGGTGCACACATTGTGATGTGCCATCTGACATGTCCCAGACACGTAGTGTTCTGGCTGCAATATTGTCACACTATCCCATGACCCATACCCCACATACCAAACATACAACCCGTTGTCTGCATAGCCCTGTGGATGGTGACATATCTGACATCTATGGGTGTATGTCATATGGGACAACACAGACATGTGAGATAGATGGCCATCACACATATTTGGTCAACACATGTGCACACACGGCCATGGGATATGGCCAGAGACACGTAGCCACACAGTAGATGTGATGTGTATACACCCTGTTGCACATTGTCCACACATGGTCCAATTATAGCCTTAGTTGACTGATTATACAGTTGATGTGGTACACTGGACATCCTAAAAGCTTGTGCACAGCTAGTGGAGGTGTCACTGAAGTCTACCATATAAGATCTGTTGAACATCATGACTGTGTCATAGCATGACAGTAGTCACCTGTACAGCTTCCACAGAGATTGACACCACATCAGGCCACAGATACTGTACATTTCCCTTGCTGCTGTAGGACATCACCGTTAGCTGTGCACCTCGTGTGTGTGGTACATCAATGTCATGTGGGAAATGGTGAATTGACATGTTCACTATGTGTGGACATGGTTGCCAGGCAGCTAAGACCCTGTAGTTGTTGTGCAGGGGTGTCATCTGTAGGTCCTCCAGTGACCTGTCACTTAACACAGCATGGTTTGGTGTGTATACACCTCAGCAATGTGGGTCACAATCCACAGTTATGTCATGGGTATGCATGTAGTTATGGCTATGCAATGTGTACATATTATGCATTGTACAGCAATATAGATGCCTCATGATGCCATGCGATGGCACAGAGTCTGTACTTCACACTGTATAGCAATGTAGACGTCTCACACTACCCTTCCATGCTCATGCACATTTGCTAAACATGCATTCTATCTGTAGGGTATACAGACAACACCGCAATGTAATGCCCATTACGATGCTGTACATGTGTCAGGACACCATTGTGTCAGACATGTATGCATGTTAATGCACACATCAGCAGATTACATGTCAAGGTCACGTCAGCCATGTGTACTGTTATCCTGTTCTGGTCCACATGGTGTACCTCGGGGATGCATGCATACTACCATGATTGTGTGAACTGCATGGCTACTTATATGACACCTGCTTGCTGTAGTGTGCACCCCAGGGAGGTATGCTTACTAACACTATTAATGTCTGAGCTGCATGCCCTCTGCTGTATCACAGGCATGCTGCATGCCATCTGTCAAATCACATGC
The DNA here is from genome assembly GCF_019279795.1 of Protopterus annectens. NCBI lineage: Eukaryota > Metazoa > Chordata > Ceratodontiformes > Protopteridae > Protopterus > Protopterus annectens. The sequence goes on from NC_056741.1 coordinate 1,459,419,163, forward strand.
ATTGTGTGTCTGTGTGTATCTGATTGTGTGTGTGTGTGTGTGTGTGTGTGTGTGTGTGTGTGTGTGTGTGTGTGTGTGTGTGTGTGTGTGTGTGCGTGTGTGTGTGTCTGTGTGTCTGTGTGTGTGTGTGTGTGTGTGTGTGTGTGTGTGTGTGTGTGTGTGTGTGTGTGTGTGTCTATTGTAATTTAGAGTCTTTCTTTGCATTCACAGGTGATGTAGGTGCGTTACCCTCCTGCGGTCCATCTGATTTTAGTGTCCCCACAGATTCTAGCAGTGATGAACATATGCATGAGGTACAGGCAGGTTGTCAGGGGCTGAATCCGTGCCAATGGTTGCCATCCCAGCTATGTCCCCCTCATCCCTGCACACAGTTCTGCTGCCAACACATACCGCATCACCAGTGGCCATAGAGGAAGGACAGTCAGCGTCTGTTAGCATGGAACAGGAATGTGTGGTGGCTACAGAAGGTGTGTCTACACACCATGGTGTCAGTGTAATGACTGCAGATGTGCCACACAGGCATGTGGCTGGTGCTGCTCGTAAGAGGACCTCTGGCAGACATGCACCTGCAGGACAGAGCGCAGCAGCTGGTATCACCAGATGCATGTTCCAGACTGTAATGGCGGCACAGGCATGTGCTGAATGGCAGAACAGAGAAGGGCAGAGGCTGCAGAGGGCTGCTATCCATACCCTAAATGACAACATCCAGGCATTGGAAAATGTTCAACAGCAGATTGCTGATGTTCTGGACAGGCGATTGGGTGACATGGTTGGAATCGTTGACCGTGGCATGGCAATCCGTGAGCGTGAGCTGTCTGTGCTGGAACATCCGGTAGGAGTGAGGCATAGGCCATGTGGACGTAGGCCAGCTACACCACCTAGTGCAGGTCAACATGAGCGTGCCACCTCACGTGCCCACTCCCATAGTGCTGGCAGCAGTAGCAGTGCAGCTGGTGCTGCGCTGTCCACACCAGGACACAGCAGGCCACGTGGACATGGCCCTGTACATTTCCAGTGGGGACACAGTTCCAGTGGACATGTGTCGGACAGTAGCCAAGCTGTACCTCCACCTGGTAGTGCCCGTGCAACCCCTGGCAGGCACAGGTCACGTGGCCATGGCCGGACACAGTGAGCTGTACAACCTGTTCTGTACAATCTGGAGCTGTCAATAATACCCTGTGTAGGCCTCACAAAAGGTAGAACTGTGTGCACACATACACGCACACAGCAAAGACATCTGTAGGGCACCACAACACCCACATGCATACTGAACAGACATGTCCAATCATATCACTGGCCCTTACCCACACACAAGATGTCATCCATTGTTGCAGCCTATGCCCCTGGCAAACATCATCACCCTGTGCATATGATGAAGCCTGTGCTGCATCCCTGTCATCCACACCATTGGTGCAGGGACATGCTCAAATGGTCTGATGCACAGGGTGCACAGAATAGTGAGAAGTGTATATTACATTAGTTGTGTAAGAATAATGAGAGACGTGTATATTACATTAGTTTTGTACTGTTGACATGCACCAGACATACCATGTAGTACATGTTTAGCATACATTGTTATATGTTCTCAGTATGTGTCTCGGTAACAACAGTAACAGCATGTTGGTAATGATAAGATACGGGAAAAACAACTAGTAACGTCAACCAGCAACTGCAGGAGCCGTATTAGGGAACGCAGCTAGAACAGCAAAACGCAACTGTTATCAAAAACAAAATAGAGTCCAAAAGTAGACCAGTCCTTACTGTTGTTCACCAGACGTAGAATAAAACATCCAAAATCGAACAGAGTGGAAAGCTGACACCACTCTACCAAAAAATCCAGGGTATTACGAACATCCAAAAATTGCCAGCTAATGCATACAATACGGCAATGCTCAATACGCCATCAGTATAACAAAATATAAATGCAGATCCTAAAACACATCCACAGGAATATGATACAAAAAGTTGTTTATTGAAGCACACAAACAACCACTAGTTTAGCGCTTTCATCTGCACCATCGCAGACTTCCTCAGAACTAGTGTAATCAACATATCCAACAGTTTAAAAACACATTTTGGCGCCAATAATTTTTCACTCCTTAAAGAAACAGACATGAAACCACATTACATATATATAAAGCTTGCATATAATATTTACATATAAAAATAATAATGTCTATAATAATCTATGAGGTTCAATATTTTAGCTCAATATTTCAATATTTTAGCTTGAGAGTTTATTATTATTTTTATATGTAAATATTATATGCAAGCTTTATATATATGTAATGTGGTTTCATGTCTGTTTCTTTAAGGAGTGAAAAATTATTGGCCTAAAATGTGTTTTAACTGTTTATGTTGATTACACTCAGTTAAGGAAGTTCATCTGCAGATGAGCGCTAAATGGTTGTTTGTGTGCTTCAATAAACAACTTTTGTATCATATTGTGGATGTGTTTTAGATCTGCATTTATATTTTGTTATACTGGACATGCGTATTTGCATAGCCGTAACATTCGATTAGCTGGCAGATGTTGTCGCTGGACTGACCCTACGTCTGGTGAACTTTTGACTATTTTGTTTTTGATAACAGTTGCATTTTGCTGTTCTAGCTGCGTTCCCTTATACGGCTCCTGCAGTTGCTGGTTGACGTTACATGTTGGTAATGATGCCCTGGTTCCCTCCTTATGGTCTACTTGCATGTGCCTACAGGTAGCACTGTTTGCAGTCTCCCATGTGTAACTGTGGAGTACTCACAGGCACATATGGCAATATCAGCATGCTATACGTAGCCTCAGCCTGACTGTTGGAAAGTCTAACATAACACAGATGTCCACACATATACTGGTCCAGAAACATGTGGGCAGTTTAATAGGCTACAATGGCTAGAGATGTGACATCCATACCAGGTCACATCACAGGTATGTTGACATGGTGCAGGGGTTGTACACAGCGGTCTGGCCAATGATAATGTTAGAGGCCACTTGATAGCATGAGGCCTCACTGTGCAGCAGTAATACCCTGTCACATTACAGGAACATGCTTACACTCACGGGGTCAACAACACTATAACGCACACCCCATAGTGTTGAGGTGAGGACCCTTGCCTATGTGGTCATCACCATCACAGTACTGTGAACCCACACGATGCGACACAGAGAAAGAACATGTACAGGTAGCCAGTGCGGCTGAGACCGATGGCATCAACAGGGTAGTGGACTGCATCACAATGAGGGGTTAGGGATCCTGTGTGTTCTGTATGGTAGCATGCACCCTCACTCCATGCACCAGACAGCCATACATACCTACATACACACACACACTGTGGAGACCACAAATGTCATACACATATGGATAGCTGATGCGTGTGATACACACACCACACCTGTCTACGTCATGCTTTCCACACTGCAGTATGTACAGATCTCTACAACAGTGTACAGGGGTGTGTACAAATTGGGATGTATTCCACACCATACGTGGCATATATGGTCACACAAGCAAACACACATGGCAGTACTGTAAATGATACACCTGCTATATGATGATATGTCTAACAGACATGCAGCAGTATTGGCCGCATTATGTGTACCAACGCTACCTTCGGCAATTGTGCTGCTATATGCACACAGGAGGATGTAAGTGTTACAGGTGTCAAGTGATGTACTGTTGGTGACACCTGACCACTGTGTAGATTTTATGTCTCCACCGTCAAGTAATGGTAACATAGTGTACTGTTTGCACATGAAATGGTAGGATGGCGTGTGACACACCTGTGAGCCGTCCCCGGCAAACATCCATCTACACAGGTGGATCACCACTTTATGTAAACACATCCATCCATACCTGCTGTACATCCTACCATACTGTCAGTATGTCACCATATACAGGTGTCAATGATGGGGCTGCATTGCAACTGCATGTTGTAGCTAGGCACAGATTAGTTACTTACATCAGCTACTGTACATGCATGGTAGCTGCATGCATACTACAGATTGTACATGTGTGTTGGTCCTACATGCCTGTCATGTAGCCATGTTTGTATGCATTGCAATTGGTGGACATGTGTGTTGACATACATAACACATGGACTGTTGTATGATATGATGGGTGTCATGGGTAACTAGTACAGAGGGAATGTGTCCTCGGGCAACATTGCTGCCTCATGTACTGTTAGCATTCAACAGCCATGGACCCACCTTCTATTTGCATGCGTATGATTGCTGTAGCCACTTGTCTGCATGGAGGACAGCAAAAGCTATGCTATGTACATATGTATTGTGTGTGTGGTCCATGCAAATATCCTCTGCAATTACATGTATGACATAGCCAAACATGTGTGTTCGTTGGTGTACAGCGACAGTCATCTGTCACAGCTGTGTAAGACCCAGGGCCCCTGGTATGTGTAGAGCCAACCTGGTTATGTACAGTGGTATCATTGCAATGCATAACACATGATGGAACCCTGTTGGTACATGTGTAGTCTGCACAGTTGCTGTAGACCTATGTACAGTCCACTGGTCATGAGTCACACGGTGTTGTGTTAATGTATGGCTGTGTATTGCTGGTCCAATGACATGGTGATGTCGGAGGGCTACATTGTAGATTGTGGTGTGTACCTCTGTGATATGCATCTGAGACATCTTTGATAGCTCCTGAGTGTGTACTGGTCAATAGTGGCCTTCATGTACGTGGGGACAGTAATACCATACTGTGCCCTTCCGTGTTTATAATCTGTGTGCATGCAAGATGGCCCTTTGCAACTACTAAGTGTGTGAGCATGCCCAGTACACCATTGTGTAGATGGACACACAGTATATTCCAAACTGTGCCCTTCCGTGTTCAGAATCCGTGTGCATGTTAGACGGTCCTTTGCAACTGCTAAGTGTGTGAGCATGCCCAGTACGCCATTGTGTAGATGGACACACAGTACATTCCAAACAGACGTGTGATACTAAGTGTGTGGGCATGGCCATTGACATCCTGTATAGTGATGGTGGTCATCCAGGCAACAGATGTCCATTTTCAATGTCACGATGGATGCCTACATTGAACACACTGGTTGCTGTCTTGAAGGGTGTACTGTCTGTGGCGCATCCTGTATCTATGTAGTGTTGTTGCAGTGCTCAATAGATATTTGGTTGCCCCGATCACACCACTGCCTTGTGTTTGTCTACATCTACCTTGGGACAGTAATATGCTTTCAGACTGCTCACTCTCTATACATTCCCTATCAGCGTCCTTGCCTTTGCGGATGATGTCACCCACCTAGAAGTATGCCTCTGGGAGTGCTGTGCTCAGTAATCTCGGTAGCGTGTTCTGTAAATGCAAAATGCTGTAGTGTGATAAGGTAGTTAGGTGAATGTTCGACTCCCAGCCCTGTCAAGTGTGTGTGTGTGTGTGTGTGTGTGTGTGTGTGTGTGTGTGTGTGTGTGTGTGTGTGTGTGTGTGTGCTTGTGTGTTTCCAGCTGCCTGGGGACACAGTAATGCTTTTAGATGCCTCACACCACATACATTCCCTATCGGCTTCTTTGCCTTTGCGGATGATGTCACCCACCTAGAAGTATGCCTCTGGGAGTGCTGTGTTCAGTAATCTTGGTAGCGCGTTCTGTAAATGCGTCATGCTGTAGTGTGTTAGGGTAGTTAGGTGTATGTTCGACTCCCAGCCCTGCCAAGTGTGTGTGTGTGTGTGTGTGTGTGTGTGTGTGTGTGTGTGTGTGTGTGTGTGTGTGTGTGTGTGTGTTTGTGCACATGCTCCCGTCCGCCTGGGGACACAGTCTTGCTTTTAGACGCCGCATACCACAGCAGTTTCCTACCTACGACTTTGCCTTTGCGGATGATGACACGCACCTAGATGACTGCCTCTGGGACTGTTGTGCTTAATAATCTCAGTAGTGCATTCTGTAAATGCGTCATGCTGTAGTGTGTTAGGGCAGTTAGGTGTATGTTTGACTCCCAGCCCTGCCAAGTGTGTGTGTGTGTGTGTGTGTGTGTGTGTGTGTGTGTGTGTGTGTGTGTGTGTGTGTGTGTGTTTGTGCGCATGCTCCCATCCACCTGGGGACGCAGTCTTGCTTTTAGATGCCGCACACCACAGCAGTTTCCTACCAACGTCTTCGCCTTTGCGGATGATGACATGCACCTAGATGTCTGCCTCTGGGACTGCTGTGCTTAGTAATGTTGGTAGCGCGTTCTGTAAATGCGTAATGCTGTAGTGTGATAAGGTAGTTAGGTGTATATTCAACTCCCAGCCCTGTCAAGGGTGTGTGTGTGTGTGTGTGTGTGTGTGTGTGTGTGTGTGTGTGTGTGTGTGTGTGTGTGTGTTTGCAGCTGCCTGGGGACACAGTAATGCTTTTAGATGCCTCACACCACATACATTCCCTATCGGCATCTTTGCCTTTGCGGATGATGTCACCCACCTAGAAGTATGCCTCTGGGAGTGCTGTGTTCAGTAATCTTGGTAGCGCGTTCTGTAAATGCGTCATGCTATAGTGTGTTGGGGTAGTTAGGTGTATGTTCGACTCCCAGCCCTGCCAAGTGTGTGTGTGTGTGTGTGTGTGTGTGTTTCCAGCTGCATGACAACAGTACATTGCTTTTACAGTATGCACTCTCCATAACATACGTGCAGCGTCTTTGCCTTTGATGCTGCTGTCTGCAGGCTAGACGTGTGCCTGTGTGAATCATGTGATCCACTGATCATGGTAGCACTTCTTGTAACTGTGTGATGCTGTCGTGTGGTACAGTGCTTACGTTTATGTTCTGCTCCCAACCCTGCCACGTGTGTGTGTGTGTGTGTTTGTGTGTGTGTGTGTGTGTGTGTGTGTGTGTGTGTGTATCTATCTACATATATATATATCTATATATATCTATATATATATATATATATATATATATATATATATATATAAAAAATTTATATTGTATACAGATATGTATGTTGTGATTATCACTCGACTCTGCTGCATTATCTGTACGTGTGCACCTTGGATGTGTGTACATCTACTATGGCTCTGTGATAGTGCACATACTGTGTGCTGTAGTGATCATGGGTTATACATGTGTAGTGACCGGTTATTGTGTTGCTGGGTATTACACGGGCATTGGAAACAATGTTAGTGCAGCACCTTTGACTGGTCGTATGTAGATCTCGGCAACAGTTAGCAGTGGTTATTACATTGGAGTGTGAGTATGGCTCATATCCATCTGTAGTAACTGTCAATTCTATGCACCTCAGGTTAACATTACAGATGCACGTTTATCCACAGGTTGTGGTACAGATCCCAGGACTGTATGTGTAGACATTGACAGGTGCAGGACTGAGTTGTGTTGGATGCATGAAGGGTTGTCCATGGCCAGTAATGGGGATCTCTACAGCCTGGCAGGTACAGTCTGTGACTGTCCCACAACCTCCTGTATATGGCTGACACATGCTGTACCTGTGTATATGCAGACACACACACTTACCACAAACAGCTACGGCTATCACATACACACACCCATTGCACCACCATTGGGCCATGCAATAACCATTGTCCCTCACACACGCACACACCTACGTGTACATTGGATGAATGTATGACAGCTCTGGACATGTTAACACCACACTCTGTGCATATGATGTCACCTGTGTCACCACCTGTGATGTGTAACATTGATGCAGGATCTGACTAACCTGGTGCTGCTGCACATGGTGGCGTTATTCCACTGTATTGATGTTAGCATGCTGTTAACACACAGTGTGTTACTTCCAGGTGTACTTCAGCAGGCATGATGCATTGCAGCTATGACCATCTCTGTAGCATAGTTTACAGCACTGTTACTTCTGATAATGTAGTCTCCATCCATGTGCCATTTCACTGATGTGTGTAGTATTGGCAGCATGTGTGCCTGTGTGTGCAGTACATGTGTGATACGTGTAGTACACATGTATACATGCTTACAAATGCATACACGACATTACACGGGCTTCGCCATTCATACACTAGCTTACTCGTTCTTTCACACGTGCACACAGGCTAACACGCACGCACACATGCTTACTCAGGCTTACTGGCGTGCACGGGCGCAGACACACTGTGGGCAGGTTTGCAGGTCACATCAGTGGTATCCATGGTGTACGCCGTCAGTCTCCTGATGTTCCCTAGGATAGCTCATGACACGTCTCTTCCATTGAGTACTGACAGCACACATATGACACTGCTCTGGTGAGGTTACAGTGTTTTGTACATACACACTTATGTTGTCACCTATCTTCTACTCTAATAGTCCCCTTAACTTACACTGCACTGTAGAGGCTTGGCCCATATGGCATGACATGTTGTGATTCACTATCCTCAGCCTCACTTGCCTCACATTGCCTACAAATGCTTCGTTACATCTCTGACAGAGCGCTTCCACACATAAGTACCAGTACGCAGTAGCCATGTTGTCTCCAGCTTGCCATTCATCTGCATGGCGTACTAAGATCTGACTAAACCTACATTTTGTATGTATATTATCCATATGTCTTGTTTTGAAGCGCAGCGCATTCTTGTGGCACTGCACTACGCTTCCACACCAGGGATCGGGGGAGGACAACTACTGGTTCATTGATATCCAATGGACAAAGCCACCACTGGCCTTGGACTTGGACATTGGCATGCTTCTTCGACTGTATTCATACTGTATTTGCAGCTGTCATTGCTCCGTTTAGCAACGTGCAAAACGTTAGTCGCATAACTTCCGGGTACATTTCTGCACATAACTCTGCTCTTGCACGGACAGCTTACTGTTTCATGTATCGTGTAATTACGTAGGGTTACCACCTGCCCCACTTTGCAAGGGACAGTCCCTCTTTGGGCAGTTGTGTCCTGCAAAACATGTAAAAAATTGGCAAATGTCCTGAGATTTTAGGACAAAATTATTTTCAATATTTTATGTCATAGTTGCATAAAACAGTTATTCTGTATCTGAAACACCTAAATGTTATAAGAAACAGAATAAGGAACTAAAATGCTACAAGAATAGACTTTTATTCAGGCAAAAAACTGAAGTTCTGTCCTTTGTACTGGCCGTGGGTATGTTTTGCCCTGCAAAATCTGATGTTTGTAGCACAAATGCCCCACTTTGGGCATTTGGAAAGGTGGCAACCCTATCATTACATCATTTGCATAGCTTACACATACAAATGGGGTATGTTGCAAATCCCAACATTGTCCGTGCAATGTTTGTGTTACGGGCGGTCTTGCATGCCCCTGTAGGTGTTTGCTGAATAGCCTGGCAGTCATCTTTCCTTGTTGTACTCTCACTCAATCCATACACGCCGGAGGCTTCATGTATCATGGCCTAGGCTTTGCTGTGTGCTATGTCTATTTGTGGTGTATGCATGGCTGTAGGTATGTCCCACTGTCATCATTGGTAAAGGTCACACCCTATAGGTACTTCCTGTAGACTGCTGTGTCATTTGACATGTCAGCACATACCTGCGGATGAACTTCCTACTGCAGCGCTTTTCATACCTTCTGAGTTATCTTGCAGTCGATAATGCTGTTTCCTCAAACATGTATCTGTTTCAGATCATACCTATCAACCTCCTAGTGCAATACATCTGTACAAAGCCTAACATGATGGGGGGATAGATAGGGGCAGATTCTACATATTGCTCTTACAAACGTAGATAGTTGACAGTATTATAGGTTTTGCATTAATATGACCTTTCTGAGGGATTTGGGGTCTTAAACACATATGTTTATCATTATTTAATGATGTCAGTTCTCAGATATTTGGCAGACAGGTACAGATTGTGATAGGAACACACCACACATATGAGGCATACATCTGCACATTCGTACAGTTGCGGGGTATGTTTCTGATACTGGACATCAATTTCCTTACACCAATACACACAATACATGGCGCCATCACAGGCCAGTTACCATTACATTCCTATTGCAGGCACACCCACCCACTGGGTTATATTCCTCACACAGGCCAACAGGTGCTTATCCACACTAATTATTGCATCATGTACCTTATGTGTACACCGGTATTTGCGCTTTCCGTCACTGGCAGAGCTCATGTACGAGTATGGGGGACTGGACAGTGCATCGGTGACACTGCATGACACCCTGAGGGACACATGTCTTTTGAGTCTATTAACCTTCCACATTGACTTTCACAGACCATACATTGTAATTCACATTTGTGGACAAACATGCTTATGACTTGTACATGTTTTGTCATTTGTCCTGACGTCTTTCTTCTCAACTGTCCACCTAGTATCACTAGTTCTGTACATTTCATTAGGACAACTTACCTTCATACCTCTTACCTGTACACATTATGGGTATATGCCATGGGGTTTGACCTATGATTCTGTCACATTTTTCATGATAATGTGCCTTTCTGGTAGATTGCTGGCAAGCCATGATGGACTGTGCAGTTAGGTAATCATCCTGACATTTCTATTTCATGATTACTAACTCTCATAACATTCGTATTCCTGACTACGCAATTATTCTATCAACGATCTGACTTTGTCTGAGGTATATTTAATATAGTCCCTATTTGTCTGTCGTGTACTATGCTTTAGTCCAGCTGTCTTATTCTGACATCCTGGCAGGTATGGTTACCATCTTGGTCGTACGCGTGTCCATCCATGATAATCGCCTACATGACACTGATATAGGTCCCTACGTCTTCCCTCAATGGTTTACACAATATCCAGTAGATGGGTTGCACCTTTTTGGAGAATGTAGGCGTGTGCTATACCCACATAGGTATATTGATCACTCCCATGGGGCGTACCTAATAGATCTGTGCCAACCAACACATTGGCCCAATTCTGCATACCCATGATTCCCATACCTGACACCTCCACAGTACCCATTAGACATGTTTAATGTGAGCGATAATAAAGTGTGAGGACACTTCTGAGCACTCCCCACTCTGCGGATATCAGCTCATACATCATACATTCAATCGACCCATGTGTTATTACCCTTGCACCTGCTACTGTTGCATGTACACCTATATCGTAGTTGCAGGTGTGACTTCTTTTGCATCAATGACAGTTGGCACTTCGTACAGGATCAATTTTTGGGGTCCTGCAAAGGACACCTATATTCATGTTTAACGTGTAGAACTTGCAGGCCCTGTCACACTGGTACTTTCCAGGCAATGGTTTGGAAACCATCGGTGTATTTTCCTTTCATGCATGTCTGCCTGTCTATCCATATTAGCTATACCGTGACCTATTTATGTACATGTGTTATATGTACAGGGACATATGTTTGTTGTGTATATATCTATTCATGTATCGTGTGTGTATATATATATATATATATATATATATATATATATATATATATATATGTACATATATACATATGTCTGTACATTCCTCATCTCGTAATTTGCTTTGGATTATGTCTGTGGATATATGTGTATATATATCTCCATATCATACTTTTCAACTGTACAGATTTCCGCTGCATGTACAGCTGTTTGCCTGTTATCTTTGGTCCATTTTTCATAACCTTGTGTCTACCTGGCAAGTTAGTAGCATATCATTAAAGACTGATGTTGGTAAATAATGACAAACATTTCAGGTTACGACTTCATACCCTTCAGAGAATCCATGCTAGTGACACACCTGTTATTGTATCCACTTTCTATGTTTGTTAGGCCAATATTTGGGGATTGTCCCTATTTGTACCAGTTGTTGTCATGGCTTTGTCCGGTTTCGTACTTTATGGGTTTAACAGGTATGAGCCATGTACATAGACCGTGGAAGACACCATTCATTTTCTACTCTGTGAGCGGATTACACACACACACGCAGGCACACTTTCATATCCTTATTGTGGGTTACATGTGTTTCATAGATAATTGTGCTTCCGTGAGCTTTCATAATTCTGACTGTAACAGTTACATATCTGTATTCCAGTTTACGGACTACTGCGAAACACACATTCACCTTTACATATTTAAATGTGTGTACTGCACAAACGCTTTCATTACACTTTCAAGTTATATGTGCAGTGGTTGTAGGTCAACCAGGACTGCATTCACATTGGCCGGATACCGGAACCACTATTCTATTGGTGTTCTCCCTCATTGATATGCATACCCATAGCACTTAGCTAGATCAACATACGCCTCACCATTTCACCTACGACACAGGCATCCATTCTTCTGCTGGGAAAAAGGCGGTACTACATATTACACATTCCCAATTGCCTACTGCTGTGGACTCCGGCTGCATTGTTAATCACTCCGAGGATATGCAGAACACCAAGGCATATAGTCCAGCCACATAAATGTCTTTGATTGTCAGGGTGTTCATGTAGTGATCTGGGTTTAGGCTTGTCCACTTGGTGAACAGAACTTCCCTGGCCGAGGTCAAATGTCAGACGAAGCATACGGACAGGGATTATCTCTCTATTTTGAAGTTTTACCTGTGTTTATAGACACAGGTATTTGGGCACCTGTCAGCAGCTTATTCTGGTGGCATTACATACTATGGGTGGGGTTGTTCCCATTCAGATTTGACTATTACCTGTATACAGTCATACAGGGATTATTATTTTTGGACATGAAGTGTCTACAGGTATGCAGTTGTACATTACACAAGTGTGAAGGGCTGTTCCTGTAAATATGTATGGACCATACTTCTCAACCTCTTAGAGCACTGAACCTGTGCAAAACCTACACGATGGGGGGACAATTAGGGACACATTTTAACGATTGCTCTTACAAGCTTACAACGTTGATAGAATGCTAGGTTTTGCATTAGCATGACTTTTCTGCAGGTTGTGGAGTCTTATACTCAGGATATTTCTCATTATTTAGTGACGTCAATCCTCAGCTATTTACCACACTGGTGCAGATTGTCGGAGGCACACACCAACACTATGGGGCGAACCTGTGGTCATTCTTAGGGTTGCCACCTTTTTGACTGCCCAAAGTGGAACATGTTCTGTAGAGATGTCAGATTTTCCATGACAAAGCATACCTACAGCCGTGCATAGTACTGAACTTAAACCTTTTTTGTACATATAATAGCTTATTCTAGTAACATTTGAATTGCTTATGCTACTTCACATAACATATTGAGGATTCATATATAAAATAACCATTTTATGCGACTATTAAAGTAAATTAGGAAATAAACTCTCAGGACATTTGCTTTGTCTTGATTTTTTTCACAGTACACAACTGCCTACAGAGGGATTGTTACTCGCAAAGTGAGACAGGTGGTGACCCTAGTCATTCTGCAAATATCCGGACAGTTGAGTGGTATGGCACGGACCTCTGTAATATGCTGTTGTGTTCTGGCACAGCAGTAGCTCAGCATTAAAGACTGCAGTCAGAACATGCTGACAGACAGTTGGGTTTCAGACTTTATACTCCAGACATTAATGCCAATGTGCAAACTGTTATTCTATCAAATTCTATGTTTCTAAGAGATATGTTTACAGATTGTCCCTAATTTTGGACCTTTGTCTCACTTATATTCACAGCTCTGTCCAGATATCTTGCTCACACAGGTTGACAGGTATGGTCAGTCATGACTGCACACAGTCAGTGTCCCACACACTTGATCAGGGTTGACCTGTTTACATAGTGTCTTCCTCGCCCTCATGCTGTTTTCCACTTTGCAAATGTGTGCATTATATTCTCCCTCCTATTCATGTCTGGACACGTGCGTCAAGGGAAGGTATTTTATCCTGGGTGGTAGGTTATACATGACCACTTAGGGCTGGACAGTGTCATGGACCTCCACTGCACATTCTGACTTGTGTCCAGATATCTACTGGATTGGACATCATGTCGTCATACCCATTCTACTATTTACACCAGTTGGTCATCCCTTGAGGGATATCCCAAAAATTGGTAAAAACTAAAACAAGTTAGATAACGAAGATTTTTGTGGCTGCACAAAAATGTGCAGGGGGTTTTACCTGCAGGGAATACATGGTTTGCAATCCTGACACTGCCTAGGGTGATAATACCTACTACATATGCATAGGGGTCACTGTGTGTAGCTGTTTCTGCAACAAACCAGTGGACCAAGTACGGCTGGATTTGGTGGACGTTCTGGTATGGTGGCAGGTTGTGTGTTGTGGAGGGTATGCTGGGTAGGCTATTATGCATCCAGGTGTGTTGCATTTGTTATGGCCAGTTCCATCAGGACCCATCTGTGGGTATGTGATGGTGCCGTATCTATATATTTGTCTCGCATATTTCCATATTCATATGTTTGTGGGATTGTGTTCTACACTATGGCCTGTCTGCTTGTCTTGCAGCTGTTTCTACATGAGGTTGTGTTTCTTTCCACTTCATCCGCTGCCCCCTCATACACCTCCGGTTCACCTTTTCTGCATAAGACACAAGTATCGCCTTTGAGGAATTTACCATTAAACACACACCCCTCACACGCGAATTACTCACACCCCATAGAGCACTACTTTGGTTGCTGGCCCATGACACGGCCAGAGTTACACATTGACTACCCTGCATGTGTCGGGTACCTTTATGGTTGTGTGGACTACCCTGCCATGTTTGCTTTCCACATGCTATACCTCACGCACATAGGTGCACTCCCTTACTTCACTTTCATTACTTGGTTGGTGTATCCGGGTACTACCCATTCAACTGTGTCACATACACATTTGGATTACACAGCTGACTTCCAGATTTTGCCAGCCTGTTCTACTCATTGGTAGGATGGCACCTTTTCCTATGTCCAAGCTATTACTAACACATGTCCGACCATTGTGGACATTGCCTCCCCACAGTCAACGGTTGTGTTTCCACCTTTTCAATTGGCCACAGTGTGACATAGGGTTACCACCTGTCCCACTTTGCGAGGGACAGTCCCTCTTTGGGCAGTTGTGTCCTGACATGTAATTGTCAACATCGCAAATGTCCTGAGATTTTAGGACAAACATATTTCTTATATTTTATGTGATAGTTGCATTAAACAGTTAATTCTGTATCTGAAATACCTGACTGTTATGAGAAACAGAATAAGCAACTAAAATGCTACAGGAATACGCTTTTCTGTAGGCAAAACAGTTATGTTCTGTCCTTTGTACTGGCCGTGGGTATGTGTCGGCCTGTACAGTCTGATGTCTGTACCAAACATGTCCCACTTTGGCCATTTGTAAGGGTGGCAACCCTACTGTGACAGTTGCAGTGAACACAGCATATTTTACAGGCCGACACATACCCACGGTCAGTTCGGCAGATAGAACTTACAATTCTTGCCTATATCTAAGCTTATTCTTGTAGCATTTCAGTATCTTATTCTGTTTGTTATGACATTTATGTATTATACGTCCAGTGAAATATGTTTAATGCAACTATTGCATGACGTCTATGGAGGAATTATGTCCTATATTCTCTAGAGATTTACCAGTTTTACATGTTTGTGTCAGGACATATCTGCCCACAGAGGGACTGTCGCTCGCAAAGTGGGACAGGTGGTAATCTTGGTCGACGGTACGGATCATACTGTTCCTTTCGGCCTACATGTGTCCGTGTTGTTATGGCTCATTTATATGCTCCTTCTGTTTCATTTACATGCGTATGCTATTTCCTATCACATTTTGTATGTGAAATATGGACATACATTTTGTATGTGACTATTACATGGTTTGTGGGATATGATTCAGACATACGGTCACTACCTATATCTACATTTCTCCTCGTGTATTTTGTTATGGACACATCTGCACAGCTATGTTCCCTCCCTCAAATTATGGGTCAGCTGGTGACCCTCACCGTTGGACTGGACGTACCTACTGGCAGCGTGCTAACATCTGATACATTTCACTTCCACATGGTATAGCTATCAACACTACGTTGGACTACAGGCACACGCTTTTCCTGTCATTTGTTCATGGGTAGGGACCCGTTATTCCCTACCGTGCATTTGTGTTTGAGTCTTCATTTTCTGTTCGCAGGGATTCTGCTTTGCATACATTTCAGTCTCCATGGACACTGATAGGTATGATTACTATTGCTGGCGGAATATAATATTCAGCAGTTTAGGTTGCTTCTCGAAAGCCGACATTGACACACCTCCCTGCGCAACTTCGATACGCCCCTTGCACTCACGCACGTTTCCTATGCATGTAGCTGTGGCGGCTGCGTGCCTTCATTAATATGCATATGGCATGTCTACTCCACATCTATGCCGCATGGCCGGCGCAAACCTTACGCCGGACTTGCACCGAGCTTCATGAATCCGGGGGTATGTCTTACAAGCTGTCCATTTTGCAATAAGCAAAATTGACTTTTCAAGACTCTTTCAAACAATTATGCTGAATCAGTGTGCATGAGTTTAACCATAATGTGAATAATTCTAGAGTCCCTTTGCACTCTCCCCCTACAGGTGAGTAATACTGACTTGTCAGACTTGTGTTATAGACCAAGATAAAGAGGGGACTCTATCAGAAAAAGGAAAACACAGTGCAAGACAACAGGAAAACTTTCAGTTTTAGGTTCACCATTTACAGGAGAATTAATGGAACAGTTTTCCAGGTGAGGTGTTGAGACTGAGAGTCGGGGTAGATGGCAGGTCTACATTATATATAGGACAAATGAGCTTCATTCACTTCAGGACAATACAGTTTCCTATGACTGCCTTACTTAGCTATTATTTATTATTATTTTACATTTGTTAACCGGGCTAGTCTAGCTGGATACATATCCTTTTTCAGTAGAGGCCCGAGGAGAAAAGCTCCAACATAATGGTTAAAAACAAGTTGAAAATACAAGTTATAAAAGATACAAGTTATAAAAAATCCTTTTGCTGGATTATATAGACAGGGCACATGTGCTGGCACATGGCAGATGTAAGAATATCAATAAATCCTCTGATATTTGGCTGCATGGATTCTAACTACCAACATAAGCACAGATATTTGTTTGTTTATTTATTTATTTAATTTATTTATTTTGGTTACCAGGATAGTCTGACAAGACAGCAATCACCTTTTCATCGAAGGCCGGGGACAAATGTTCCTTTTCAAAATGAACTTATAGCTGACAGAAACTATTTATATAGTGACAGTTTAACAGGTTCAGTGTACATACAATGACAAGGCCCTCAGCCAAAAATTCTTTTTAAATACAAAGTTATAGCTGACAGAATCTATTTATATAATGACAATGTAAAAGGTCCAATGTACATACAATGACAAATTGCATATGTCTGTGGGTAGGAATATACAGACATTTGTACAGAAAAATGTGCAGACAATGGTAAACCAAGTGAGTAGTTTACAAAATGTTACGTTTTTTTTTTTTAGTATAATATTGGTACGGGGAAGAGCATGTAGAGGTGAAAGAGTGGATGGAGTTAAAGTTATAGGAGGGAGATACAGGAGATATGCAAATTTAATGAGGTAGGGATTTCAGGAATAGAGATAATAGTTATATAAGAGGTGGAGGAGAGAGAGAGAGGAGGTTGCTTGTGTGATAAATGCAAAGATGTTGTGATGTTGGCATGGGGAGCTGTGGCAACACAGCCAGTTGTTATGTAGGTTTTCTTTAAATTGAGATTTGAAGGAGTTTGTGTTGCTAATTTGCCTGACAAGAATGGTAAAGGAATTCCATTTTCCTGTGACCTTAGTAGAGTACAATGAGTCATGAGCAGTCTTAGTAGATTTAATGATATGCATTTAAGATTTGTTAGTAGAAGCAGTTGTCTACGGTATAGTGAGAGATGATCAAGGCAGATATGATAAAGATGCTGGGTGAAATACGGAAGAAATGGCAGCTGAGGTTATTCATAGAAGTGTGTAAAGAAAGGCACATCCCAGATGACTGGAGAATAAGCATACTTGTGAAAGTGTACAAGAATAAAGGGGACATCTACAACTGTGGGCAGTACAGAGGTATCAGACTCCTGTCATATTGCATGAAAGTTCTGAAGAGGTGATTGATAAATAGATACCCAAAGCAATAGAAAGTAAGATTGGAAATAAGCAGTTTGGATACAGATCAGGATGCAGTATAACTGACTCAATGTTTGCAGTGAGACAGATGCTTGAGAAGAATCAAGAGAGATGAAAGATTCCAACTGGGAATTTCTAGACTTGGAGAAAATGTGACAATGTTCCAAGAAAATTGATTTGGGCAGTACTGAGGTGTATTGAAGTCAAAGAACCATTACTAGAATTAGTGCCAGCTAACAGTGTTCAGTCTCACAGAGGGGTTCCCAGTGGGACTTGGTGTACATGAGGGTTCAAATCTAATCCCACTGCTGTTCATACTAGTGATGTACTACATTAGCAAACAGCTTAGAGGGGAAAGATCAACAAAGCTGCTGTATGCTGCATGCATATGTATTTGTATTTATCAGGCTGTGGATGGTAATTCATTACTGAAACTAAGCAGAAATTCCTTAAGATTCCAAGAGCAGGATAAGTTATTTCTTACACTTATTTCATTGAATGCACTTCTGTAACACTTATCATTGTGCTATACAGTTAATCTACTGCATTTTGCACTGTTATAAAGCCTTTTTTAATGTTTCACTGCATTTATGTGCTGTTTTATACTGTTTTAACTGTATTTTCATTGCTAGATACCGTTTCATTACTCTAATTGCATGTTTACTGAATTACTTAACTGTAAACTGCTTTTTCATACTGAGAGTTGTATTTTCTGCTTGTGAGTGCTCTATCTGTGCTTTTCTATGCATTTTTGATTTTTTGAGGTTTCTGTGTTCTAGTCTAGTCTGCTTGCAGTTAAAAGCATTCTCTAGGGTCTGCTTGCTCCTTGATCTGTTTAAAACTTTCATTTAGTGGCTACAGTTAGTAGCTGTAATAGTCTGCATTACTATAATTGCATTTTTATTTAATTACTAAATTGTAAACTGTTTTTTCATACTGAGACTTGCATTTTCTCTTTGTGAGTGCTCTTTCTATGCATTTAAAGTGAGGTTTCTATGTTCTGCTCAGGTGGCATAATCGTGATAGAGGCTTGCTGTTTATATCCACACCTCCAAGCTAGTTGCTCAGCATAATGCATCCGAGATTATCCAAGTTCAACTAACTCTGGGCAAGATCGCAATCCAGATTGTAGCTTGGTACAAACCCCCCACCATGCCCAGGATTCACACTCCTGTTTTCTTGATACACTGGAAAATATTAGGGTATGACCCAACAGCCTAATAATGGGTGATTTCAACTACCCCACCATTAACTGGGAAAACTACTCATGTACCAACTCTTTTGTTCAACCTTTTTCTGGAATTCATAAATTCCAACACCTTGGTTCAACTTATCCACACCCCCATCAGGGGCAGCAATATCCTAGACCTGGTCATCACCAACATGGGGGACCAGTGTTTCACCAAGGTCAATTCCTTGTTGGCCAGATCTGACCACAAGCTAATTACCCTAGACATCCACATCCTGCCTCTACCCCCCCATTAGGGAACAACCGTAAAACATTTCTCCAAAGCCAATTTCACGCTTCTTAAGACAGACGTGGCAAACTTTGTGACACCCATGCAGATGGACAATAGAGGTGCGATTGCTGAATCCTACACAAATGCACTTTATAAGCCATCCTCCAAAAAAGAAAGCCAATCTGGTGGTCTTCTGCCATAAACAAACTCTACAACAGAAGAAAGAAACTGTTGTAAAAAGAGTAAATCCATGATTACTTGACTCAGTTTCCATTTCTGGAACATTGTTTTGACATCCATAATTATAAAAATAATCTTTTAAATGCATTTTATGTACTAGTTTAAACACTTCACCTTTTACTTCATACAGCCTAGGTAAAACTGTCAGTATAAATTTTAAACCTTTTTGCAAAACCGACATTTCTCTTTCATCAAATACATAATCACTCAGATTTACAACATATTGAACTGTATTAATGCATTCTACCTGGTTAGTTTGTCCATCTACTTCATTTGTATCGGCCCTGTCCCGGGTCTCTGTAATTGTCCTGACAGGACAATTACAGAGACCCGGTACAGGGCCAATACAAATGAAGTAGATGGACAAATTAACCAGGTAGAATGCATTAATACAGTTCAATATGTTGTAAATCAGGACAATTACAGAGACCCAGGACAGGGCCGATACAAACAAAGTAGATGGACAAATTAACCAGGTAGAATGCATTAATACAGTTCAATATGTTGTAAATCTGAGTGATTATGTATTTGATGAAAGAGAAATGTCGGTTTTACAAAAAGGTTTAAAATTTATACTGACAATTTTACCTAGGCTGAAGGTGAAGGTGAAGTGTTTAAACTAGTACGTAAAATGCATTTGAAATATTATTTTTATAATTATGGATGTCAAAACAACAATGTTCCAGAAATGGAAACTGAGTCAAGTAATGATGGTAGTTTTTATTCTTGTGATTCAGGGACCGAAAGCAATGCATATAGTTTGTTAGATACAACTAATATATTAGTGAAAAGCACGTTTATGTCTCCATTTAAAAATGTCCATATACAGCATTTTTTTAATGCTTTCAGTTTAATATTGGAAAAAGAAATGGATGAGTTTGAAAGCATAAAAAAGAAATATAATCTCACTAAAGTGGAATGGATGAAATTGAAACAATTGAGTACAAATGATAGAATAATATTTAAACCGTCAGATAAGGGGGGCAAATTGGTGGTGATGAATTCTCTGGATTACTACAAAATGTGCATGCAACATTTAAATGATGAGAGAGTTTATAACAAAGTGAATGGAAGTATTTTAATTCAAGCGCAGCATGATTTTCAAATGTTATTAAAGAAGGGGGTCAGATTACATTATTTTACATTTAATGATGTGACAAATAAATTCACAGCTAAAGAGAATGCTGTAGCTAGATTTTTCTGTGCGCCTAAAATTCATAAAAACCTATTGCAACCCCCAGGATGTCCCATAGTTTCAGCAATAGGTTATTTTACAGAAAATTTGAGCTGTTTTTTACATGAATTTTTGTTAAAGGAAGTATTGAAATTGCCATCTTACATAAAAGATTCCTTTGGGTTTTTTGAAAAAAATAGAAGGTATTGTTTGGACGGAAAATATTTATTTTATAACAGCAGAAGTAGTTAGTTTATATACGAACATACAACACTGCTATGGCTTAGAAGCAATACAATATTTTCTAGGTGATAATCCTAGAACTCACTACATTAAAGAATTATTACATTACTGTCTAACTAACAATATTTTTGAATTTGAAGGAAGCCTATATAAACAGAAGAAAGGTAGAGCAATGGGAGCAGCTTTTGCCCCGTATATGCGAATTTGTTTATGGGGCTAGTGGAGAATATTTACAGAACTATATTTTATAGAAATCATGTTATTAAATACTTTAGATTTATCAGTGATTTAATATTTGTATGTCAAGGGGGTAGCAATAAGGTACAAGAATTCTTGCAATATCTTAATAAAAATAAATATGGCATTCAATTTGATGGGAGCACAGATAGGACTAGAAGTGAATGTTTTAGATATAACTTTGAATGGAAAAGTAAGTAAGAAAATTCAAACTAGTATACATAGAAAATTTAATCAGATAAATTGGATGTTGCATGCCAGTAGCTGTCATCCGAGTCATACGCTAGCTTCTATTCTGTATAGAGAATTATTAAGAATAAAAAGATTATGTAGTGATGGAAATGAAGCACGGAATAAAGCAAAAAAAGCTGTAACTTTGTTTGTTAATAGAGGTTACAAACAAGACGAAGTATTAAAAAGTTATGCCAAAATATATGGTGATGTGAAGGCAAAAATTCAGGAATCCAATAATAAAAACATAAGGAGATACAAAAGTGCAAATGAAATATCAATGAACATTTTTTTGTTCTTTGTTTCTAAGTATATCCTTTTTTCACATAGATTTAATGATCTAATAAGATGGTATTGAAAACAGGTGAAAAAAGAGGTTCCATCATTGTCGCAAATAGAACTAAGGTTCTCATTTCAAAGGGGACGGAATTTAAAAAACTTCTTGGTTCATAGTAAATATTTTAAACCAGAAGAAATAATCATTAAGATTTTGACAAAATTAAGAACCTTTCCTTGTGGAAAGTGTTCCATTTGTCAACATATAACAAAAACTTTTGAGAAAATAAAAGGAAAAACATTTTGAGACTCAAGGGACATTTACATGTATTAGTAAAGGGATTATTTATACTATAGGGTGTTCATGTAATATATATTATATAGGTGAAACTAAAAGAAGCCTAAGAGAGAGAGAGAATAAAAGAACATATTAGAGATATTAAGAAAAATAAAATTATGAGTCATATAGCAGAACATTTTAATAGAGTACATTTGGGTGATATAATGAATTTGAAAGTATCAGTTTTGGAGCAGGTTTTACAGCAATGTAGAAATGTTAAAGCACTCACTTAGGAAAAATAAATCTATTTTTATCATTAAATATAATACTTTACAACCTAATGGTTTGAACAAAGATTGCAACTGGCAAAGTTTTGTTTAATGATCTTTTATATTTAAGAAAAACTTATTAGAGTTTTAATTAATTGAGTGTAATTATTTAATTGAAAGTAATCTTGTGATGTTAATATATAAGAGGGAAGCTATAGAAGAAAAGGATTTTACTCTGTAAAGACTGATTGTGGCTGAGGTGCTAAGAGATTTTATTTTGGAATAACAAAAATTGTTTAGTCAATGGAAGAACAAGATACTACTGGTCTTTTTTTCGGTTTGTGGTTATAAGAAACTGTTTTTGTGGTTTTATAATATATAACAGCAAGTTTGAAACATTACACAGAGGAACTATTTTACATTAAAAATATATATAAAAAAATAATATAGTACTTAAAAAAATAAATAAGCAAGTAAAACACAACAATTTTACAAAGATCCCATTCTCTAAGTGTAATAATGCCCTCCAGGGTATGTTGTAATTAATGCCCTTACGGGTTGCAGATGCCCTCTGCCTGCAGTGTTGGGCCTCATAACATCCCTGGGCAGGCATTAATACACATTAACACACTCCCTGGAGGGCATTATTTCTTGCATAACACCTAATAACACTGGTGATCTGTGTTTCTCATGTCAAAAGTTGGATGATTTGCTTACCATTATTAGTAGTAAATCAAGACATACTGACGAAGATTGCAACTGTGCAGTTGGCGCAGCTTGGATAAGTGTCATTCCATATACTAATGACTGAACTGGTGAGAAAAATAATGTTAGACAAAGGGCAAATAGAACACATTTAAGAAAGGATGTCTACTTTCTGTAAAGATCAGTCATCCCCCATGAAACAAGATGATGCATGTGCCTGACAACTTTGGGATTGTGGATACAAGTATTTAGCAATCTGAGCACTCAGAGTGTATAGAAGAAAATAAAGAAGAAAGGCAGGAAGAAGTTCACAACAAAACAAGAAAAAGAAACTGATAAATGTCTGTAAAGCAAGCAGAATACATACTACAAGGGACACTGCTTTGTTATGTAACACACAGGTTACAGGGAATGGCAACATTTTTCTATCAGAAAACCTTCAGTCTACAGAAAAAGGCAAATAATTTCCAAAACAGAAGGTAACAAAAAGAGACAAGGGGCAGATGAAAAGGAAGAAATCATAACTGAATGTGGAAGTACTGAAGAACATTACTGAAATAAATAAGAGGAGGAAGACAGATGATGACACCATGGCTCAAGCTTTGGATATACAAAGCCACATGCATGAGAAGTGTATGCTTGCCAATGTAATTAGCAATGAAAATGTTGGGATTAATAAGACTAATGGTGATAAGATAATTCCTTTGTAACAATTGCTAGAGCAGATTTTACTGAATTAGAGGTTGATGATTCTTCAGATCTGGTCAGAAAAGGTATACTTGAAATTGAAGATTCGATTATTTGAGGAACTGATACTTACATACGCAGAGAAGATAATGAAACTTGAATACTACTATGATTGCCAGGAGTAAAAATAGAGGATGTGAAGCAGGCCTTAGAATGCCTTAATGTAGGAAGTAAATGTCAGTAGAAAGAATTACCTCAACAAGGACTCTCTGACTGTTAGTAGGGCACTTACAACACTCTTAGATAGCTTAGCTTGTACCAGTGTTAGGACATATTTTTTCACAAATCACATATAGAATGGAGAGTCATGTCACCATTAATGAAAAGATTTTTTGGGTCAATACCTACATGAAAAAAATTCTGTTTTAAAAAATGGAAATGCGCAGAGTATACAAGCCTAATTTGGGGCATGTGTTATGACAGGATGGTGTAATCTTGTCAAAATCGAGGAAGAGAATTTTTGCAGCAGATTTTTTACAATATTTGACAAACACAAGGCAGTTCTTTTGCCAGGTCAGAAATTTAACAATTCACAGATAGCAACATTTGATGCATATCTGATGGTTATTAATGCCAGGAGAATTAATAATCATGTTGTTATTAGAAAACTTGCTACAGTCCCACAAGACTGATGTTCTGGTTTGCAAAACATTGTTAAAGTACAAAGACTGGAAAACCAGTTCTGTCAGGATATAAATGATTTTACTATAACAGACATTTTATCAAAAAATCAGGTAGAGATGTTGTGATAAGGATTAAAGATATTTATGAGACCTGTGATTATTACATGCCCAGTGCTAGCACCAATTCTATAGACTGTGTAACTGTGACAATAAAGACACCCTTAAACATATAACAATTGTTGGAGTGTATAGCCCACCAAAGTCAAGTGCTGGTGACCTTGAGGAATTCATACATTTCTTGCATGAAATACAAGAGGGAAGAATAATAGTGGCTGAGGACTTACATTTACCAGAAACAGGTTGGAATAATACTGATTCAACATTAGTATGGAAATTATTCATAACATATGTTCAGTCAAAACAATTGCTTCAGATTATGAACAAAAAACTATCAGGGAATGGAACCAGACCTTGTTTGTGTTCCTAAAGAAATTACTGTTACTTCATATTAAGTTTGACCACTGTCGATGTGCTCTGATCATGGGGTTATAAAGGTTAATTTATTGCTACATAATTCAGTCAAACTGAAATCTAGACTTATGCACAAAAGATTAACAACAGATTATATGGAAGAAAAACAGCCACTATGTAAAATTAATTGAAGTGATGCCTTTAGCTGAAAAACTACAGAAGGAATGTGGAACATTTTCAATTGGAAAATTAATGCAAAAAAAAAAAAAAAAAACAATGTTTAACATCAGCATCTAGGCACACAATGTCAGGAGGGTATATTAACATAGAAACAAGATATGTGAGGGCCAAAACATATAAGAAATGGAAAAGAGGTTGAACTACAACTTTGAAAACTGAAATAAACAAGCTGGAGAAAAAAATTTAGCATAGTGCAAGATAAGATCAAGGAAATGTATAAAAACATATTAAGCATAATATGCAACCATTTATTAGATAATAAGCTGTGGTAGAAGTAAAGATATACAAACTGATAAATTGTGTGTAGATTCTAAAATTTATTCTCAGAAACAACAGATTACAGATATATTTGCAAAAATGTAAGCAAAACAGTTTGGCTCCAAGAAGGGGATCATAAGTTGCTGCTGGTGACATCCTGGTAACCTCAGATACTGAAATCAAATTAGATTATATTGCAAAGGAACTATGTAAACTGGATCCAAAGAAAGCACAAAGATGAGGCAGAATTAGAAATAATGATCTGAGAATACTTCAGCAAGAACCTATAGTACCATTATATCATTTATGTACTAGTTCATATAAATATGGGGAGATTCCTCAAGAGTGGAGACATATACTTATTATACCTTTCTTTAAGAGAAAGTGGAGTAGGAAACCCCAAAGTCATATAGACCCTTAAGTCTACTTTCATGTTGTGGAAAAATAACAGAGAAGGTAATATTGGATAAGTTGTTTGAATTGGAAAGGTTGGGACTTGAACCATATATCAGCATGCATATGTTGAACAAAGATCTATTACCTCCTGTAACATGTTCTATAACAATATAATAACTGTTATGAATGAAGAATTGTGCTGTGATGTAATTTATATAGATTTAACTTCAGCATTTGACAGCACCATTAAAAAAACACTGATCAGTACATTAAAACAAGGTATTGCTGTACTCTTGATAAGATGGATAACTGCATGGCTTACAAATAGGAAATGGCAAGTACTGTACAACAATTGTACAAGTGAAATTCTTGGCTCCAGTCAGGGTGCCCCACAGGGCTCTATCCTAGGCCCATACTTGTTTAGATTATATCTTTCAGACCTATATTTTTAATCTATGCTCCTCTAAAGACAAAGACAGTCCTAAGGTATTGGGTCCTTATGTGGACAACTCTGCATCATTAAATCATCATATTTCCATCATTATCAGGAAATCCAATCAGGTGCAGTTAAGGACCAAAGGAGTAAATGCTTCATCTCCAAGGCCCCTGCTTGTAAATGTTTAATATCCCAAACCCCTGCTTACACTTATCAAAGGTATCAGAACTTGTCAGAAACTTGGGATGCATGGCTAGGCTTAAAAAGGCCCTTGTGATTGTTAGCCTAGTAAACACCTATGAATCTATAAATGAAAGAAATCATCCTATCCTGTATTCATCCCTTATCAGATCCCTCATTGAAAACAACACCCCCTTTGGTATATACAAATCCAAGCATATCACTCAACTGCAAAGGACCCAGAGATTTTCAACCAAGAAAAATAAAAGACTTAAATCCATCAATTTTTATGAAAAGATTCTGCACTGTGCAGTACCTTACTAACACCTGCATTGGAGACCTAATACTGCAAAAAAACAGAAACAAGACTCATTAGAGGAATAGGTTCATAATATACTCATTAGAGGGATAGGTTCATAACATACTCATTAAACAGATAAGTTCATAATATACTCATTAGAGGGACAGGTTCATAACACTAGTTATTCAAAACCTAGTGAATAAGTTTCCACTACAGGTCATGCAAAGTGCTGCTTTGGTTAACTTTAAGGCTAGTCATCATGACCAAATGGGTAAACATTATGCTTGTCATTTAAGATCCTGCTTGACTTGGGAGGTAAGAAGTATTATGGTTGACTCAGGTGTAGGAGGTTTTAAGTTTGTTTATATTATAAACAGGTATATATGTCTGGCGGCCATGGTGGTGCAGCGTTTAGTATTGCTGCCTCACAGCAAGACATTCTCCGGTTCGATTCTTGGCTGGGGTGCCTTCTGTGTGGTGTTTGCATGTCCTCCCTGTGGTTGTGTGGGTTTCCTCCGGGTGCTCCGGTTTCCTCCCACATCCCAAAGACATGCAGTAGGTGGATTGGACACTCTAAATTGACCCTAGGTGTGTGTGTGTGTGTGTGTGTGTGTGTGTGTGTGTGTGTGTGTGTGTGTGTGTGTGTGTGTGTGTGTGTGTGTATGCCTTCTGTGGAAGGTTAGACACCAGGCTGGCAACTTGACACTGTAAAACTCCACTGTCAATCATGAGTGGACAGATGATCTGGTGTGATGACCCCTAACTGGGAAAAGCCGAAGAAGAAGAATAAAGAAGATATATGTCTACACATCTTATGGCCCCCGTGTTCACTTTCCTAGTATTGTTCTTATGTTCCTACTTGAACAATCTGATCAAATTACTAGCATCTATACAGTACAAGCTTCAACCCCAATATACTAGTGATATCGTGCTCAGGAAAGCAAATGTCAACTAATGTCAAGGATTTAATAAATCCTGTCAGATCTCAAGATCCATCAGTAATTACACCAGAGTATCTACTATGTCTTACAAGCTGTCCATTTTGCAATAAACAAAATGGACTTTTCAAGACTCTTTAAAACAATTATGCTGAATCAGTGTGCATGAGTTTAACCATAATGTGAATAATCCTAGAGTCCCTTTGCACTCTCCCCTACAGGTGATTAATACAAACATTTCAGGCTTGTGTTATAGACTAAAATAAAGAGGCAACTCTTATCAGAAAAAGGAAAACACAGTGCAAGACAACAGGAAAACTTTCAGTTTTGGGTTCATCATTTACAGGAGAATTAATGGAACAGTTTTCCAGGTGAGGTGTTGAGACTGAGAGTCAGGATAGATGACAGATCTACATTATATATAGGACAAATGAGCTTCATTCACTTTAGGACAATACAGTTTCCTATAACTGCCTTACTAAGCTATTGCTGGATTATATAGACAGGGCACATGTGCTGGCACATGGCAGATGTAAGAATATCAACAAATCCTCTGATATTTGGCTGCATGGATTCTAACTACCAACATAAGCACAGATATTTGTTTGTTTGTTTATTTATTTATTTATTTTATTTATTTTGGTTACCAGGATAGTCTGACAAGACAGCAATCACCTTTTCATCGGAAGCCTGGGACAAAATTTCCTTTTCAAAATAAACTTATAGCTGACAGAAACTATTTATATAAGTAACAGTTTAACAGGTCCAGTGTACATACAATGACAAGGCCCTCAGCCAAAAATTCCTTTTAAATACAAAGTTATAGCTGACAGAATCTATTTATATAATGACAATGTAAAAGGTCCAATGTACATACAATGACACATTGCATATGTCTGTGGGCAGGAATGTACAGACATTTGTACAGAAAAATCTGCAGACATTAATGGTAAACCAAGTGAGTAGTTTACAAAATGTTATGTTTTTTTTTTTAGTATAATATTGGTACGGGGAAGAGCATGTAAAGGTGAAAGAGTGGATGGAGTTAAAGTTATAGGAGGGAGATACAGGAGATATGCAAATTTAATGAGGTAGGGATTTCAGGAATAGAGATAATAGTTATATAAGAGGTGGCGGAAAGAGGGAGGAGGTTGCTTGTGTGATATAAGCAAAGATGTTGTGATGTTAGCATGGGGAGCTGTGGCAACACAGCCAGGTGTTATGTAGGTTTTCTTTAAATTGAGATTTGAAGGAGTTTGTGTTGCTAATTTGCCTGACAAGAATGGTAAACGAATTCCATTTTCCTGTGACCTTAGTAGAGTACAGTGAGTCATGAGCAGTCTTATTAGATTTAATGATATGCATTTAAGATTTGTTAGTAGAAAAAGTTGTCTACCGTATAGTGAGAGATGATCAAGGCAGATATGATAAAAATGCTGGGTGAAATACGGAAGAAATGGCAGCTGAGGGTATTCATAGAAGTGTGTAAAGAATGACATATCCCAGATGACTGGAGAATAAGCATACTTGTGAAAGTGTACAAGAATAAAGGGGACATCTACAACTGTAGGCAGTACAGAGGTATCAAACTCCTGTCATATTGCATGAAAGTTCTAAAGAGGTGATTGATAAATGGATACCCAAAGCAATAGAAAGTAAGATTGAAAATAAGCAGTTTGGATACAGATCAGGATGCAGCATAACTGACTCAATGTTTGCAGTGAGACAGATGCTTGAGAAGAATCAAGAGAAGATGAAAGAGTCCAACTGGGAATTTCTAGACTTGGAGAAAATGTGACAATGTTCCAAGAAAATTGATTTGGGCAGTACTGAAGTATATTGAAGTCAAAGAACCATTACTAGAATTAGTGCCAGCTAACAGTGTTCAGTCTCACAGAGGGGTTCCCAGTGGGACTGGGTGTACATGAGGGTTCAGATCTGATCCCACTGCTGTTCATATTGGTGATGTACTACATTAACAAACAGCTAAGAGGGGAAAGATCAACAAAGTTGCTGTATGCTGCATGCATATGTATTTGTATTTATCAGGCTGTGGATGGTAATTCATTACTGAAACTAAGCAGAAATTCCTTAAGATTCCAAGAGCAGGATAAGTCATTTCTTACACTTATTCCATTGAATGCACTTCTGTAACACTTATAATTGTGCTATACAGTTAATCTACTGCATTTTGAACTGTTATAAAGCCTTTTTTACTGCTTCACTGCATTTATGTGCTGTTTTATACTGTTTCAACTGTATTTTCATTGCTAAATACTGTTTCATTACTCTAATTGCATGTTTACTGAATTACTTAACTGTAAAGTGCTTTTTCATACTGAGAGTTGTATTTTCTGCTTGTGAGTGCTCTATCTGTGCTTTTCTATGCATTTTTGATTTTTTTAGATTTCTGTGTTCTAGTCTAGTCTGCTTGCAGTTAAAAGCATTCTCTAGAGTCTGCTTGCTCCTTGATCTGTTTAAAACTTTCATTTAGTGGCTACAGCTACTAGCTGTTATAGTCTGTATTACTATAATTGCATTTTTATTTAATTACTAAATTGTAAACTGTTTTTACATACTGAGACTTGTATTTACTCTTTGTGAGTGCTCTTTCTATGCATTTAAAGTGAGGTTTCTATCTTCGGCTCAGGTGGCATAATCGTGATAGAGGCTTGCTGCTTCCCAGGCCTGGTAGTTTTGTTTGTTGAGTTTCCTGTGTTTCTGGCAGCCATTTTCTGCTGATAGTCTGTCTTCATTATTATTGAGAGTAACAGGGTTTCCTGACTTTCTGTAGTACAATTGATTGGGTAATAGCAGGAGCTAATATGACTGAGTAGTAATTTGATCTTCTAATTCTTCCACACTTACTGATATATAAACCCTGTGTCTAGAAAAGGTTGTGCTTGTATTTATCAGGCTGTGGATGGTAATTCATTACTGAAACTAAGCAGAAATTCCTTAAGATTCAAAGAGCAGGATAAGCAATTTCTTACACCTATTTCATTGAATGAACTTCTGCAATGCTTATAATTGTGCTATACAGTTAATCTACTGCATTTTGCACTGTTATAAAGCTTTTTTACTGTTTCACTGAATTTATGTACTGTTTTATACTGTTTTAACTGTATTTTTCATTGCTAGATACTGTTTCATTACTCTAATTGCATGTTTACTGAATTACTTAACTGTAAACTGCTTTTTCATACTGAGAGTTGTATTTTCTGTTTGGCGATAAGCGAAAGGGCGTAGGAAAGTGCTCTATCCATGCTTTTCTGTTTATTTTGATTTTTGAGGTTTCTGTGTTCTAGTCCAGTCTGTTTGCAGTTAAAAGCATTCTCTAGAGTCTGCTTGCTCCTTGATCTGTTTAAAACTTTCATTTAGTGGCTACAGCTAGTAGCACATAATAGTTTGCATTACTATAATTGCAATTTTATTTAATTACTAAATTGTAAACTGCTTTTTCATACTGAGACTTGTATTTTCTCTTTGTGAGTGCTCTTTCTATGTATTTTCAAAGTGAGGTGTCTCATGTTCTGCTCAGGTGGCATAATACTTAGACAGAGGCCTGCTGTTGTCCAGGCCTGATAGTTTTGTTTGTTGTTTTCACCCATTTTGCATAGTTGTCCAAGTTCAAGTAACAGGGCAGATCGATCCAGATTGTAATGCAGCAAAGACATAGGATTTCAACTCTTCTTTCTTTAAAACCCCCTGGAAAATTGTGGTATTACAGCAAATGGAGGGGTGATTCAACTTCCCCCTTTAAACTGAAAATATCTGTCCCAACTCTTTAGTTAAATTGTTCTTCAATTCATAAATTTGTGAACCAACCTTAGTTCAACTTAATTAACTTCTGTTCCAGCAATATCCATTCCCCTGGTATGAAAAAATTCCAAAGTTGTTTCCCTTTCCTTTGTTGGCAAGTCTGTCCAGATATAATTTCCCTGACATCCAGGATGTTGTACCCCTGACCCCCATTAGGAAACATACCTGAAAACTTTCTTTCCAAAGCCATTTCAGTTCTTAAGACAGCTGGCAAACTGTTTTGACACCCATGCAGATGGACAATAAGTACATTGCTGAATCCTTCACAAATGCACTTTTAAGCCTATCCTCCAAAAAAAGAGCCAATCTGGTGGTCCCCTGCCATAAACAAACTCTACAACAGAAGAAAGAAACTGTTGTAAAGAGTGAAATCCCATGATTGGAGGAACTCCCTGGTCAGCCTCAGTAAGACACTGTGATCCCTCATAAAATCCTCCAAAGCTAGTTATGAAAACAAAATTGCCACTGATCTTAAAGACAACCACAAAGCATTCTATAGCTATGTCAAGTATCTCAATAGCAACACTCAGATCTGATCTGAGTTACAGCATAATGGCACTAAATATACAGAACCAACTGATATTGCCAGCATCCTGGCAGATAGGTTCAGTGCTAACTTTACTCCCTCGCAACCCCTAAAGAGCCCATCTCTATACCAGAAGAATGCAAAGTTCCTGTAATCAGGGCTACACAGGTAAAAAAAACCTTAATCTCCAAAGCCAAGAACACAGCATCCATGGGACCTGACAACATCCCAGGCTACCTTCTACATGAACTACAGAATGAACTGGCACCCCACCTAAGTACCATGTTCAGTCATAGCCTCACCTCAGGCTTTGTGCCCATTGAATGGTGCACCACAATGGTTATCCCACTCCACAAAGGGGGAGCCCAGGGAACTACTGCCCAATTAGCCTGATGACCCTGGTCTGCAAGGCCATGGAACGTATCATCATGGAACTCATAAAAAAAGACATTTGAGATCTCCAAACTCTGGACCCTACACAGTTCAGGTTTGTAAAAGACAGATCATGTCTCTTAAACCTGATAGACTTCTTTGAAGCAGTCACCAAAGCCATAGATGAGGGTAAGGTGGTTCACACAGCCTATCTAGATCTCGCCAAGGTGTTCAACACCATACATCCACTCTGGAATTATAGATAAACTCACTAAACTAGATATAAATCCCTATGTCACAAGATGGGTTGCCAACTGGCTTACTGACAGAGCCCACACTGTGAAAGTAGCAGATTCCAAATCAGACTTCAGATCAGTGACAAGTGAGTACCACAGGGTTCAGTCCTGGCTCCTCTCCTGTTTGGTATCTACTTCTCTGAAGTACAGGCTAACACAAAGGTCTTTTTACTAAGTTTGCAGATGACTGCAAACTAGGAGTCATATGAAACTTTATGTACTGTTTTATACTGTTTTAACTGTATTTTCATTGCTAGATACTGTTTCATTACTCTAATTGCATGTTTACTGAATTACTTAACTGTAAACTGCTTTTTCATACTGAGAGTTGTATTTTCTGTTTGTGAGTGCTCTATCCATGCTTTTCTGTTTATTTTTGATTTTTTGAGGTTTCTGTGTTCTAGTCCAGTCTGTTTGCAGTTAAAAGCATTCTCTAGAGTCTGCTTGCTCCTTGATCTGTTTAAAACTTTCATTTAGTGGCTACAGCTAGTAGCTGTAATAGTTTGCATTACTATAATTGCAATTTTATTTAATTACTAAATTGTAAACTGCTTTTTCATACTGAGACTTGTATTTTCTCTTTGTGAGTGCTCTTTCTATGTATTTAAAGTGAGGTGTCTATGTTCTGCTCAGGTGGCATAATCTTGACAGAGGCCTGCTGTTGTCCAGGCCTGATAGTTTTGTTTGTTGTTTCCTGTGTTTCTGGCAGCCATTTTCTGCTGATAGTCTGTCTTCATTATTATTGAGAGTAACAGGGTTTCCTGACCTTCGGTAGTACGAGTGATTGGGTAATAGCAGGGGCTAATAGGACTGAGTAGTAATTTGATCTTCTAACTCTTCCATCCTTACTAGTATATAAACCCTGTGTCTGGAAAAGGTTGTGCTTGTATTTATCAGGCTATGGATGGTAATTCATTACAGTTGCCCGCCCATACTGTATATTTGATCTGTGACACTCCTCCCAGTCTAGTGTCATTAGTTCATTCAATCTAATAGAGAACATTTGTGAAGGCCAACCTGCTCAGATTCTTAACATTGAATTAACTTCTGTTCCAGCTTTATCCATTTCCACTTTACTGAAAAAAAAATTCTAAGCTTGTTTCCCCCCTTTCCTGTAACAAGTCTAGTCCAGATATAGATTTGCTGTATCCAGGACTGTTTGTAAGCTCCTGAGCACCCCCCCCCAACTTAACTAGGGTTAAACTATACCTGGCGCCATAAAGTCTGCTCTTCAAATTTTCCCTTGCAACTAGCCAGCTTTTTAGTTTTAGCACTCAAATCTGTTTCTCTGAGCTCAGCACTTGTTCAGAACTCATTGTAAGCACTAAATAAGCTACAAATTACTACGACATTCAGCTTTCCTCACTTGTCTAGAGGAAATCCGTTTTTAGTACTTAATAAATAAACACCTTTCCAGGCATGTCTAAAGGTCAGCTCCCGGTGTTTTCTCCTGACCACCTGAGGAATCTGGGCATCTTGGGGCAATGCAGCAATTGCCTCGTACACAGACAACCCTCTCCTCCTACCACCCAACACTGCAACCTGTGAGAGATGCAACACTGCAACCTGTGAGAGATGCACTTATATAGCCAAATTGGGAGCAAAGCTCTCTTCACCAAAGACTGGACTAGACAGTCAAGAGGAGAAGGTAAACACCTGCACCACACCACACTCATCACATAGTCCCTCAAAATCTACACCACTAAAACACACACAGAGAACCACAAAACACACACCTACATTCGCGGAGGCTCTCAATAAAAATCTGCCCAAACAACCAAGACCTCCAAAACAGAAATGCACAACCCAATGACACATAGCCCACAAACTCAATGTGCCACTCAACTACAGCCCATAAGGCATAACGTACCCAACACTCTTGTCATATGTGACTCTATAGTCAGGCACACTGATGTTCCACTCACCAGCCTAAACAAGGAGAAAGTTACTGTCAGCTGCCTGTCTGGTGCCAGGATCTGCCACATAACGTACGCACTCAGGTCACTCAACAACAAGTACAAATATGACTCTGTCATTGTCCATGTTAGTGTGAATGACCTGAGACGTACCTCCCTGGACTACATGAAAAGAGACATGGAGGAGCTCTCTGATCTTGTAGCCCAGGCAGGTATGACCCTAGCCATGAGTAGCATCCTGCCATCACTCAGAATGATACCACAGTACAAGGACAAAAATGATTGATTTCAACAATTGGCTAGGCTTCTAGTGTCATTCTAAGGGAATCCAGTATCTGTCTGCCTGGGATGACATGATTGACAGACCACGATGCTTTGCCAGAGATGGCTTGCGCCTGTCGCCCTTGGGATTCTGGATACTGGCTCAGGCTCTTGCCACCCCTATAGTTCCATTTTTAGGCAAGGTTCAAGTGACAAATTCACCACTGTAACAGGTACAAGCAAGCAAAATCTGAGGGTAATGGTACTCAATGCCAGAAGTCTAAACCTCAAAATGCACTAGAGTACCAGATGACCTACACTGAGACAGATGCAGTCAAAGCTGGCATCAAGCTCAATGCCAAAATGCATTGTCATCCCCTTTGGTAAAACTCTGTACCCATGAACTACCACATAGTGGTAGTCTATAATACTGAAAGTATGATAAGAGACCTTGGGACACAGGTGGACAGTTGTCCCTCTTTGATAATCACTTCACCACAGTGGTCAGGAAATCCTTCTACATGGCACACCCATCACAAAAGGTTTCTCATCCAGAAAAAGAGGTCAATGTTCCCTCTACTCATCACTCATTAGACCCATTATAGAGTACCAGCGCCCCTTTTGGTATGTACCTCAAAGACATCTACAACAACTGGAAGATACAGAAATACCTCACAAGATTCCCTCGCCAGACCATCTCAAAAACTCCAGCTTTACTCCTGTCACATGCTCGCCCTACTCAGGTCTATGCCTAACATACAAAGCTATGTCAAACCCAGAACTGACATGCTCACGTAAAAATCCCAATTATGAGCTACTGCGCTCTAGGGACCTAAACCTGTCATACAATAAACAAGAACATGCTGGAGGGATAGATTCTTATCTCAGGAGCTTGCTCTGAACAAACTACCTATCTATATCAAGCGAAGCTCCTCATTAGCACTCTTCAAGAAAAATGCAGTTGGATGGGAGATGGAAATTCACCCGAGGATCACTTCTGTGGCTCTGCTCGACAGTGGCACAGGAAAATAATTTTCTTGGGTGGCAAAAGCCAGGGTACCTTTTTGACTAGGTTTATATAGGCCCTAGGGCCAATAGCCTAGTACCTACCTATGAACCTATGCGGCATTACAGGCAGACTCTGAGCAAGAACCTAAGCAAAGGAAAGGGGAATAGAATGTAAAAATGAAGCCACAAGTACAGATAAGACAGTGGTAAAGGCAGCAAACTGGGGAAATCTGAAGAAACTGAGAATTGAGCTAGAAGAAAAGACAATGGCATGGGTTAATAGCTTCAAGTATCTGGGAGGGGTGGTTGATGAGAAGGGACGTTTGAATGAAGAGGTCAAAGCTAGAATCAGAGGGGCTGCAGCCAACTGGCATAGAGTGTCAGGTGTAGTGTATCACAAAAGAATGCTAAAGAAGCTGAAAAGTAAGGTGTACAAAACAGTGGTGTGACCAGTACTTCTGTAAGGTACGGAAACCTGGGCACTAAAGGCAGACCATATGAGAAATTTAGAGGTGATGGAATGAAGTGCCTAAGAAGGGTGGTAGGATGGACACTGTGGGACAGATGAAGAAATGAGGACAAAAGTGCAGGAGCCAAAGTAGCTCCAATTGCAGAGAAGACTGATGAGAACAGATCACGGGTTCAGGCATGTCAAAGGTAGCTGGTTCTCCGTCACCTGAGGAACGGGATGGGAATCAGCAATTGCCTATGTCAGAAACCTCTCTCCTACACATCATTATGAGTGTCAAAGGCAACCTGTGAGAGATGCACCCCTTATATAGCTACAAATTGGGAGCAAAGCTCTTCACTCGCAAAGACTGGGCCCCAGACAGTCAAGGAGGAGAAGGTAAACACCTGCACCACACCACACCTCATCCATGGTCCCTCAAAATCTACAATTACTAGAAAACACACACGAGAGAACCACAAAACACACCTACCATTCGCTGGAGAGGCTCTCTAATAAAAATCTGCCCAAACAACCCAAGACCTCCCAAGAAACAGAAATGCACAAATCCAATGACACATAGCCCTGGAAACTCAATGCCACTCAACCACAGCCCATAAGGCATAACGTACTCCAACTTACTCTTGTCCATATGTGACTCTATAGTCAGGCACACACTGATGTTCCACCTGCCAGCCTAAACAAGGAGAAAGCTACTGTCAGCTGCTGTCTGGTCTGCGCCAGGATCTTGCTGCACACATAACGTGCGCACGTGACGACCAGGTCACCAACAACAACAAGTACAAATATGGACTCTGTCATTGTCCATGTTAGTGTGAATGCCACCTGAGCATTACGTGCACTCCCGGACTACATGAAAAGAGACATGGAGGAGCTCTCTGATCTTGTAGCCCAGGCAGGTAGCAAACCTCCTAGCCATGAGGTAGCATCCTGCCATCACTCAGAATGATACCACACAGTACAAGGACAAAATGATTGAGATTTCAACAATTAGCTAGGCTTCTAGTGTCATTCTAAGGGAATCCAGTATCTGTCTGCCTGGGATGACGCATGATTGATAGACCACGATAAGCTATTGCCGAAGATGCATTGCGCCTGTAAGCCCTTGGGATTCTGGATACTGGCTCCAGGCTCTTTTGCCACCCCTATAGTTCCATTTTTAGGCAAGGTTCAAGTGACAAATTCACCACTGTAACAGGTACAAACAGCAAAATCTGAGGGTAATGGTACTTTCAATGCTGTAGAAGTCTAAAACCCTCAAAATGCACTCACTCGATGCACTCCTTAAAAATGAAAGAACATTTGACATCTGTTGCAGTGACAGAACCTGGTTCAAAATCTTCAGAGAGCACTTACCATTACACATTGGTGGCTATAATTCATAGCACACCTTTCTGGCCACCTAACCTAGACTGAAACACTGAAGGTGGAGAGCATGTTGTCCATGTTATTCATTAAGGATATCCACACCTCCAAGCTAGTTGCTCAGTATAATGCATCCGAGATTATCCAAGTTCAACTAACTCTGGGCAAGATCGCAATCCAGATTGTAGCCTGGTACAGACCCCCCACCATGCCCAGGATTCCCACTCCTGTTTTCTTGATACACTGGAAAATATTAGGGTACAACTAAACAGCCTAATAATGGGTGATTTCAACTACCCCACCATTAACTGGGAAAACTACTCATGTACCAACTCTTTTGCTCAACTTTTTTCTGGAATTCATAAATTCCATCACCTTGGTTCAACTTATCCACACCCCCATCAGGGGCAGCAATATCCTAGACCTGGTCATCACCAACATGGGGGACCAGTGTTTCACACCAAAGGTCAATTCCTTGTTGGCCAGATCTGACCACAAGCTAATTACCCTAGACATCCACATCCTGCCTCTACCCCCCCATTAGGGAACAACCGTAAAACATTTCTCCAAAGCCAATTTCACGCTTCTTAAGACAGACGTGGCAAACTTTGTGACACCCATGCAGATGGACAATAGAGGTACGATTGCTGAATCCTACACAAATGCACTTTATAAGCCATCCTCCAAAAAAAAGAAAGCCAATCTGGTGGTCTTCTGCCATAAACAAACTCTACAACAGAAGAAAGAAACTGTTGTAAAAAAGAGTAAAATCCCATGATTGGAGGAACTCCCTGGTCAGCCTCAGTAAGACACTGCGATCCCTCATAAAATCCTCCAAAGCTAGTTATGAAAACAAAATCGCCACTGATCCTAAAGACAACCACAAAGCATTCTATAGCTATGTCAAGAATTTCAATGGCAACACTCAGATCTGATCTGAATTACAGCACAATGGCACTAAATATACAGAACCAACTGATATTGCCAGCATCCTGGCAGATAGGTTCAGTGCTAACTTTACTCCCTCTCAACCCCTAAAGAGCCCATCTCTATACCGGAAGAATGCAAAGTTCCTGTAATCACGACTACACAGGTAAAAAAACCTCACTCTCCAAAGCCAAGAACACAGCATCCATGGGACCTGACAACATCCCAGGCTGCCTTCTACATGGACTACAGAATGAACTGGCACCCCACCTAAGTACCATGTTCAGTCATAGCCAAACCTCAGGCTTTGTGCCCATTGAATGGTGCACCACAATGGTTATCCCACTTCACAAAGGGGGAGCCCAGGGAACTACTGCCCCATTAGCCTGATGAGCCTGGTCTGCAAGGCCATGGAACGTATCATCATGGAACTCATAAACACAGACATTCGAGATCTCCAAACTCTGGGCCCCACACAGTTCAGGTTTGTAAAAGACAGATCATGTCTCTTAAACCTGATAGACTTCTTTGAAGCAGTCACCGAAGCCAAAGATGAGGGTAAGGTGGTTCACACAGCCTATCTAGATCTCACCAAGGCGTCCGACACCATACCTCCACTCTGGAATTATAGATAAACTCACTAAACTAGATATAAATCTCTATGTTACAAGATGGGTTGCCAACTGGCTTACTGACAGAGCCCACACTGTGAAAGTAGCAGACTCCAAATCAGACTTCAGACCAGTGACAAGTGGAGTACCACAGGGTTCATTTCTGGCTCCTCTCCTGTTTGGTATCTACTTCTCTGAAGTACAGGCTAACACAAAAGGTCTTTGGCTTACTAAGTTTGCAGATGACTGCAAACTAGGAGTCATAATTGAAACTCCTAACGATGTGGGCATCCTAGAAAAGGTCCTCACTGAGACAGATGCCTAGTGTCAAAGCCGTGGCATCAAGCTCAATGCCAAAAAATGCATTGTCATCCCCTTTGGTAAAAACTCTGTACCCATGAACTACCACATAGTGGTAGTCTACTTAATACTGAAAGTATGATAAGAGACCTTGGGACACAGGTGGACAGTTGTCCCTCTTTTGATAATCACTTCACCACAGTGGTCAGGAAATCCTTCTACATGGCACACCCCATCACAAAAGGTTTCTCATCCAGAAAAAAAGAGGTCAATGTTCCCCTCTACTCATCACTCATTAGACCCATTATAGAGTACAACGCACCTTTTGGTATGTACCTCACAAGACATCTACAACAACTGGAAAGGCTGCAGAAATACCTCACAAAGAGGATTACTGACCTCAAACAGATGCCCTACACAGACCATCTCAAAAAAACTCCAGCTGTACACCATCACATATCGCCTACTCAGAGGCAATCTCTGCCTAACATACAAAGCTATGTCAAACCCAGAGCTGTTGGACATGCTCCACTTAAAGAAATCCCAATCCTTCCAAGCTACATGCTTTAGGGACCTAAACCTTGTCACCACAATAAACTGAACATGCTGGAGGGATAGATTCCTGTCCCAGAGACTTCCCATACTCTGGAACAAACTACCTATCTATATCAAACAAAGCTCCTTATTAGTACTCTTCAAGAAAAATCATGATGATTGGATGGGAAATAGGAAATTCACCTCTAGGATCCCTTCTTTGGCTCTGCTCGACAGTGGCACAGGAAAATAATTTTCTTGGGTGGCAAAAGTCAGGGTACCTTTTTGACTAGGCTTATATAGGCCCTAGGGCCAATAGCCTAGTACCTACCTATGAACCTATGAACCTATGCGGCATTACAGGCAGACTCTGAGCAAGAACCTAAGCAAAGGAAAGGGGAATAGAATGTAAAAATGAAGGCACAAGTACAGATAAGACAGTGGTAAAGGCAGCAAACTGGGGAAATCCAAAGAAGCTGAGAATTGAGCTAGAAGAAAAGACAATGGCATGGGTTAATAGCTTCAAGTATCTGGGAGGGGTGGTTGATGAAAAGGGACGTTTGAATGAAGAGGTCAAAGCTAGAATCAGAGGGGCTGCAGCCAACTGGCATAGAGTGTCAGGTGTAGTGTATCACAAAAGAATGCTAAAGAAGCTGAAAAGTAAGGTGTACAAAACAGTGGTGTGACCAGTACTTCTGTAAGGTATGGAAACCTGGGCACTAAAGCCAGACCATATGAGAAATTTAGAGGTGATGGAATGAACTGCCTAAGAAGGGTGGTAGGATGGACACTGTGGGAGATATGAAGAAATGAGGACAAAAGTGCAGGAGCCAAAGTAGCTCCAATTGCAGAGAAGACTGATGAGAACAGATCACTGTGGTTCAGGCATATGTGCAGAAAAGTAGAAGACAATCAGATGAAGATGATGTGGGGCAGACAGGAGGAAGGTAAGAGGGAAAGGGGATCCAGCAAAGAGGTGGCTGGATTGTGTGAGGGAAGATCTATGACATTCAGTTATGAGTGTCGAAGAAGGCAGGAATGTGGCATTGAACTGAAAGAGATGGTGGCTGTTAACATGACACCCCCACCACACGAAGAAAATGGGAAAAAGGGGGCTGATAATGATGATGATGGTGCCTACTAGCGATGGGCAGTTTTCTGTTTTATTAATATGTGTGTGTGTGTGTGCTATGGATAACTGTGAAAAGGACAGATAATTTGGCAGTTCCATCCTTTGCAGCTGTTTGAGTGCATGGCAGTTGTGGATCCTCTTGTGAAGTTTGTGATGGATTTAGCCACTTTATTCATGCACTGTTTGAATTGTTCTGTGTAGAATGCAAATTAGTGAGAATGGTACCATACGGTATGGTAGGGAGAAGAGATTTGTTTCCTAGTGTTGTCTGTTAGGTATGCTCTAATCCTGTTTAGGGGTCTCATTTTATATATTTTTTGATTTCATGTTTCATATGATGGTCAGATTTGAGTTCTTCATAAATGGCTACACCAAGGAGCTTGGTGTGTGTTACTAGCTTGATCTGAGTATAATTATTTGGGGTTATCTGGAAATGGATTTTTAGTGTTCCCGTATGTTTAGGTGTGAATAGGATAAATGTATTTTTTGGCAGTTTAGAAGTAGTTGGGATGATATGAGTCATTTTTCTATGGAGGAAAAATAATGTTGGGTGATTTCTCAGAGGTGCATGAGAGTTTTAGCAGAGCATATCAGTGTGGAGTTATCTGCGTATTGGACTATGGACACATGCTTACTTGCGAGAGTTAGATATTAAAGAGAATGGGACCCAGGATGGATCCTTGGGTTACTCGGATCTATACAGGGAGAAAGACTGAGATAGTATTTTGCTATTTAACTGCAAGGATTCTGTCTGCTATGTAGTTCTAGAACCAGGTGAGTGATTATGAAGAGATATTTAGAAAAGATAGTCTTTGCTGAAGTTTGTGATGTTTTATCATGTTGAAGGCTTTAGACAGGTCTAGGAAAAGTGCTGATACACCACTCGAGTTTCTATGAATATTTACCATTTGCAGAAAGTTTAGGAGTGCTGTGGTGGTACTGTGATAGGGCCAAAAGCAGTATTGGTTATTCATTTATTTTCTGAGACAGATCTAGCAGTTGGGTCTAAATGCATTTCTCAAAGATTTTGGAGAGTGATGAGAGAATAGCAGTAGGTTAGTAACTGGACATGTCTTTGACTATTCCTCCCTTGTGCAAGAGTTTGGTATAGGATTTTGTCCACAAAATTGGAATGTGGGTTTCACTAATGGATCTGCTGATTAAAAGGGAAACAGGCTAAGCTAGGGCATCAGCAGCAAGTTTAATATATTCTCTAGGAATCTTAGCTGGGGAAATGGTGATAGTTTTAACCTGAAGAGTAAACTTTTGATGTAAGAAGTGGGATTGAGTTTAAATGAAATAGTATTTGTACACTATTGAGGAACAATTAGGTGCAGTGAAGAGGTAGGTGTGTTTTGGTTGAATAAAGAGGTGAGTGAGTTAATGAAATGAGATGCGCTGGTTGGCTATAGCTGTTGAGTTATGGCCAGTAGAGGTGGGCTGGTTGTTGGATTTGTAAAGAACTATAAATTTAATGATGGAAATCCAGATGTTTGGGATTGTTATGAATCATTTGTTGACAGTTTGAAAAGCAGGATTTCTTATTGGCTTTGGCCATTGCTTTTACAGTATTTCTGAGGTTCCTGAAATATACCAGTGCATAGTTTCCATGCTTTAACCCTTTAGAGCTTGTTTGCTTTGTTCCTTTGGTGAGTCAAGGTATGGGATTGTTCTTAATTGTTTTTTTGTTCTTACTTGGGCTAGATAATTTTGGATGATGAGAAATATGTTGTTGAATTCAGACACAGCCCCCGGGATTCATGAAGCTTGGCGCAAGAATGGTGTTAGCCTTGCACCGAGCGTGTGGCGTAGAGATGGTGCAGCAGCACCATATGTATATTAATGAAGGCATGCTACTGCCCCGTCTACGTGCACAGGAAATGTGTGCAAGTGCAGGGGGCATGTTTAAGCGCTGCACGGAAGCATGAACATATCCGCTACAGTCGCGCAACCTAAATTGCTGACTAGTACAGCCTGCCTCTAATAGTAATCAATCCTGTCAGTGTCCGTGGATACTGAAACGTATGCAAAGCATACAAGAGAGTTCCGCGAACACCAAAATAAAATCACAGAAGTAGACACACAAGCACATAGCTGAATGTTGAGCCCCCGTCCCTAGAACTATTACATTTAAAACTTCATGTCCATATTTCATTGTTGTGTTGAATTTTATACCAAGTGGAAGCGAAACACAGCATGTTTGCGTGCTACTGCCCTTTGCTAAGCCCAGCCCAATAGTTAGAGCATTCGCTTAATATCTGCCCATTCCTGGTCCGAGTCATCCTTGTCTGGATGGCCCAAAAATGAATGGGTATTAGCTGGGTCAACCTGCCATGTCATGAAAGATAAGCATTTGCGTGTACCTATCCTATGTGCATGAAGTACAGCATGTGGAAGACCAAATATGCTAGGGTTGGCCTCACAACCATAACGGTATCAGAGATATGTAGAGTAGGCAATGTGTACTGCTGTCTGTGCCACGGGCTAACAACCAGAGAAGGGATGGATGGTGTGTATGTGGATTTTGGGGGGGTGATGGGTAATGTAATAATTCGCCAATGGGAGACTTGGTCGTATGTACAATAGGTGAACTGGAGGTGTACGATGGAGCAGTGGGAGAATCCAAAAGGAAACTGAAGAAAATACACTCACATCCCCAATACACCCTGTCAGGTCATATTGCAGAACACAATCCCACAAACATATGAACATTAAAATGTATGATACACATGTACAGAAATGGTACCGGATCACACCACATAATGGTTTGGCCTGAACTGAGCCATCCAACCCCTACACACCTGGATACATAATTGAATACCCATCGTCCCCTCTACAGCACACCCCTCCTTGCTAAACATCCACCAAAACCACCCATACTCAGGCTGCTAGCTTGGGCCAGCCATATCTACACATAGTGCCCCCCTACCCACATCTAGTAGGCAGTCTCACCCTAGACAGTCTCAGGCCTGAAAACTAGGTATCCCATGAATGTATAACCTTCCCTCATTTTCATATAGACAAAAGAATGGGGATCATCGGCGTCCACAATTTTTGGACATCCCTCATGGGATAAGTGTCTGTTCTCAAGATTAGACTTGGTGGCACAACAATTTCCACCCCCATTGACATCCGGACACAAGTTGA
This sequence comes from Protopterus annectens, assembly GCF_019279795.1. Classification (NCBI taxonomy): domain Eukaryota; kingdom Metazoa; phylum Chordata; order Ceratodontiformes; family Protopteridae; genus Protopterus; species Protopterus annectens. Next base: position 1,459,463,498 of record NC_056741.1, read on the forward strand.
ATTAGCAGTATTTGTCCACAACCCTGCTCAGTCTCCACCCGGTACTGCAGAACCTACGACCCAGGATTAAACACCTGACTGTGATCACATCTCCCCATGTGCATTATCAGGAATATATATCTTTCACATGTTCCCAAGAAGCTTCCCCATAGCCATTTCCAAATAGTACACATCCACAAATTGTTTACCCTGTCCAGGTTCTGCATCGTAATGATGCACACAACCCCTGTATACAAACGGTACAGGTTCCTCCCGTATGCAGGTATTCATATACATGCCCATGTATAACCCCAGATATGTAGTCATATATCTATAAATGTACATACTTATATTCACATAGCTACAGCTACACATCACACATACATGAATATAAGTAGTTGTCAAGTATGTGTCCTCTTCATAAATATGTATACTAGGAAATGTATACATATGTCTCTCAGAAACATATGAACATTAACATGTACTATACATACGTACACCAACCGACTGTCACATTTGTTGCCAGTAGTGTGGAATGCCTGTAGTAAAGTCATATATTTTAACTACCATCCATGCAGAATGTATCATGGATGGTTTAGTTGTCAAACCAGTGACTGTGGTGTTCCTGTTCCTGGGTCCAAGCCATGCAAGGGCTGCTAATTTTATATGATGCCCAGAATAATGGCTGCCAGATATAGGGTGATTAAGGCACTTTCAAGCAGACGTAAGTGGGTATGCATGGTGGTAAGTGGCGGTCATTCAACAGTATGGGAAATGTACATAAGTATGTAGGTGTATATGCATGGGTAAGTACAGATATATATATATATATATATATATATATATATATATATATATATATATATATACATGAAAAATGAACATGGTCGCAATAAAGCATTCATAAAAAATGCGAAGGAAAACAGCAGCGGAACCCCTGTATTATTTAGTACTGTCATATCAAGCTGGCCAGAGGTGAGCAAACCTCCTGCAACTCCAACCACAGGTAGGATGCTAACAGTGGGACTATCTTTGCCCACGTGCTGTGTGTGACTTTCAGACAGGTACAGGGCAGTCCCAGTCTCCAATAAAATGAGCCAAAAAACGGAAGACTATTTGAACACCCTGACCATTATATGAACGTATGTTCCAGGACTATAAGCTTGGGACATCTGAATATACTTGGAGTGAGCCAACATACGGGACATGTCTAGAGCAGTAGGGTGTGGTGCATGTGTAGTGGTGTTGTTATTTTCCAACTGGAGAATGGATGACTGCTGTGTTAGTGAAGTGTTGTGGCGTGGGTTCGGGTAACTATGAACCATGGGTATACATGCAAATGAAGCAGCACAGCAATAGTGTAGTGGTTAGAGCATCCGCCTAACGAGCAGACGTTACTGGTTCGACTGCAGCATACACCATTTATGACGTGGAATCCATATATGAGCATATTCTGACATTTTTATGCTGTATAATGATATAATACCATTGAAATGTAAACTTGAGTGACATATCACAGTAAGAATGGAGAAGGTGTTTGCATGATGGGAAGCGGCGTTAAACATGGCGAAAGGGGAAACTACTGCTGAAAAGTGTTGTACTCATCCTTTGTCCAACAGTCCTTGTTCTGCCCAGCAACACAATAAACTGCCTCAGCAAGGATCGACACCAGGACCCTACACACTACAACCAATGTGATTTTCCACTAAGCCACGGCAGTAATACTTAACTCTGATGTTATCACAAATATAGCAGACAGCACAGTCATTCAACAGTATGATCAAAATAAATAATTATGTAGATGTATATGTATGCGTACACACAGATATATATATATATATATATATATATATATATATATATATATATCTGTAAAGAACGAACATGTTCACAATAAAGCATTCATAACGAATGCGAAGGAAGACAGCAGCAGAACTCCCATATTATTTAATGCTGTCATATCAAGCTGGCCACAGGTAGGATGCTAAAAGTGGGACTAACTTTGTCCATGTGCTAAGTCTGACTTTCAAACAGGTACAGGGCAGTCCCAGTCCCCAGTCAGATAAGCCAAAAACTGGAAGACTATTTGAACACCCTGACCATTATATGAATGTATGTTCCAGGACTATAAGCTTGGGACGTCTGACTATACTTGGAGTGAGTCAACATGCGGGATGGGTCTAGAGCGGAAGGGAGTGGCGCATGTGTAGTGGTGTGGTTTTTCCAGCTGGAGAATGGATGACTGCTGTGTTAGTGAAGTGTTGAGGCATGTGTTCGGGTAACTATGAACCATGGGTATACATCAAAATGAAGCAGCACACCAATAGTGTAGTGGTTAGAGCATCCGCCTAATGAACAGGCATTCATGGTTCAAGTTCAACTATAGCACATATCATTTTCCATGTGGAATGAACGTCGTTCTGCTGTAAAACCAACATAATAACATGTAAAAGTGAACTTGAGTATCGCATGGGACTGTTAACTAAATCCATTCAATCAAAGTGGTACTGTCATAATGAATTAGGCACAAGTAAGCACAAATAAGCAGCAGTAAACATATATAACAAAAACAGTAAGCAAATCTGAGTGCGCTTGCGCGTGTGTAAGCAGTGCCCAGCATAGGAAATGTAAATAAGTATGTACAGACGTTTTATATATATATATATATATATATATGAAGAATAAACGTTGTAACAATAAAGCATAGAAAAGGAATGAGAAGGGAATCAACAGCAACTATAGTATTATATAGTGCTGTCAGCATATGTCATATCAAGCTGGCCAGGAGTGAGCAAAGCCACAGGCAGGGTTTTACCAGTGGGAGTAACATTGTTGATCTGCTAAGCCTACTTTACAAACAATCAGATGGTAGTCCCGACTGGGATTACCAAAAACTGACAACATATTTGGATCTCCATGCATTACACAAGCAAGGGCAGGTATGTTCAAGGACTACATGGTGGGAGAGCATGATAATACATGTGTTGGGACAACATATGTGTAGGACCCCTAATGCTGGGGGGAGGGCAATGTGTGGAGGTGTGTCATGGCTGTGAAAACAACTGGATAATGGATGCATTGCGTGTATGCCAAACTCAGGTGGGGTTGAGGAACCATGGGTATGTGATTATGGATCCAGGCATGTCATGGTTGGATGGTCTGGTTCTAACTGGACCACCTCATGGAGGCTAGTGAGTTAGTTATAAGTATGCATGCATACACACATGCATACATCTATATGTAGAAGTACATTCCCTGTAACATATCCATTCCATTTGCAGACATAAACACATGAACGTGCATTTACAAACCTTGACAGTAGATTGAATAATAGGTAGTGCATAAGAGGGAAGGGACAACATTGCTAAAACGCAGAAGTTTTTACAATGTCCGAAGTCAGTGCTATGCTGAATAAATCAAATGTGAGGACTGTCTCACAGAGGGAATTATCCCTGTGATCTGCCTGCAATGGCAACACCAAATACTAAACCAGTCTATTTGTAAAAGAATCATGTCAAACACGTACATAATTAGTTCTGATGCGTAACGTGTACGTTACCATATAGTCAGACTAATTAATTCATTGTAGTATCATGTTAACGGGAGTAAGTATGTAAGGAAGTAGGAGTCTAATCTTGACATAAAGACAAGTGTGTTCCATGTGGGATAACGCAAAAATTGTGAATAGTGTCCTATTGGTCACTCATGTCACCAATGTTTGTGGACTAAACATTAGGGATTCCTGAGGATACATGTAGTGAGTCAACCGATGGGATGGGTCTACAGGGATAGGGAGCAGACAATGTGTACTGGTGTGGATACACTGCAAATCCAACTGGAGAATGGATGACTGCAGTGTTAGTGAAGTGTTAGAGTGGGTGTTTGTGGAATTAGGAAACATGGGTATATGGGTATATATGCAACTGAAGCAGCACAGCAATAGTGTATTGGTCAGAGCATTCGCCTAACGAACAGGCATTCACGGTCCGAGTCCCACACTAGCACATAACATTTTCCATGTGGAATGTGTATATAAACATATTTATACATTGTATTGCTGTACAACCTACATAAGAACATGTACATGTGAACTGGAGTACTGCATGAAATTCAGTCTCAGTGCTAGTGATATAATGAATAAGTTACTATTAAGCAGGTAAGCAGGTGTAATCAGAAATATGCAGTAGTAAACATACATAAGCACCAGTAAGCATGTTTAAGTGCGTTTGCACAGGGGTACTTTTCCGTTAATGGGGCAACACTGTTAATGTGGTTGCTGACTTCCGAATCCAGTGTCAAACCATGTATTTGTGTTAGTGTTAACATGTGTGTGTAAAATGTAGAAGTTACAGTTGTTTACATTTTGTTTTTACATTTTATCCATTTAACTGATTTACACACAGCTGTTAACATTAACATTAACATCCAAAAACATGGCTTGAGGTTGGAGACAGAGCTCAGCACCCGCATTGAAAGTGTTTGCCCAAAAGCAGAATAGTGCAAAAACAAAGACAAAGGCCTACTATTACAGCAGTCTATCCATTATAGGGAAATCAGGCATTGTAGAAAATGTTTCCTTTTTCAAATACCCGTCCTCAGCATCTCTAATTATATTTACTCAGCTTCTTTATGCCGCGAGGATGTGATTACAATCAGTAAACAGTGATCATTTGCTTCTTAAGAGTATCAGGCATGGAGTTAAGAAGGCATTGCTGAGCCCGGCAATAACTGTGTTTACGACGTATACATCTGTTGCTATTGTACAAGGCTTTTACAAAATTAATCCAAGTTGAAGCCTAATCACAACTTGTGTCCTATAAGCCCTTCACGGCAAACATATACATAGCAATATCACTGTCTTTTAATCATCATTTCACATGACTCACAGAGGACTGAAAACTGTCTGATTACAAATGGTTAGTATGACTATGTCTTTGTATACTGTAAGCACAGGCAGTTACTTCATGTTAGGCATTTCATGCAGTGTACATATCACCATGTCATGACTAATTAACAGAAGAAAGGAATGTCATGTTATTTGCAAGTATTTTCTTATTACTGATTTCCTGTCTGTGTGACTTACCGGGGCAACACTTTAAAGCGATCGCTCCGCTGTAATGCAGTAGCTTAACACGTCTGTCAGGCAGACGTGTGTAAAATTAGACTAGTTACTTGGTTAAACATTTAATTATTAACACAAGCATTTTTTACTGACATGTGCTCAACAGGCATGTTAATGAGCTGCATTACACCTGAATGATTGCATTAATAGTGTTGCCCCGATAATGGAAATGTACCCATTCAACTGTATAGGACATGTATTCAATTATGTAGATGTATGTGTGTTAATGTCCATATATATATATATATATATATATATATATATATATATATATATATATATATACGTAGATATAGATTATATATCCCAAGAACAAACCTCGTGACACCAAAGCATTAGAAAAGAATGAAAAGGAAAACACCCACAACTCCTGTATTATGTGCTGGTGTTAATCCCAAGGCAAGTGTGTGTCTGTCCGACACATGGGTTCAGACTGGAGTCTGGGTAATAATAGGGTTGCTGACGTTACTCACCAGGCCTATTGCCAAATTTATGAGTATGTCTCACCAACCCAGTCACTTGGCTGATTGTGACATATATGGCCACTATATAGGAAAACTACAAAACATGCTCCTCAACACATCCAGTGGCTAGATACTTACAACCACATGTATCTGCTTTATTTTCTGAAAAAAAAAAAAAAAAAAATACTTGTATTTCCACCTTTTTAAGCTAGTTTTGTCCAGTTTTCAGGTTAGTGCTGAATTCAGGGCTGTGTTACAAGTTTCTGTGTTTGCCCGTATCTTACTTGGATAGAAGGAAGTTTCTCTGTTCACTGTGAGAGAGGGAGCTTTGAGCAGCCTATCTGTCCCTGGAGGAGTCGTTTCAGCCCAGAAATTAGTAGTTTATTGCCCATTTTGGAGTAATTTCTATCTCTTTCATTTCCCTGCTATAAAACCCGCATTTGCATGGTTTTACACTCCGGGCAGCGCCGGTTAGCTAGGGTATAACTATTTCTGGCTCCACAAAGTCTACTCTTCAATTTTTCCCTTGGAACTAGACAGACTTCCAACTTAAGCACTCAAATCATTCACTTCTCATCCCTGCACTTGCCCATAACTCATAGCAAGCACTAATAAACCTTAGCACTAGACCCCCCTATACTGTAGAGAAGGACAAAGCTCTCTTTTCAGCCTTACCAGCCAATCAGTAAAACAGTTCACTGTACCTATTCAGGCATGTCCAAATGGCAGTTTCAGGTGAACTCCCCCAGTCCAACTGGTGAATCTGGGCATTTTGAGGCAATGTTACAATTGCCTCATGTACACAGACAGCCCTCTCCTCCTGCCACCAAATACTAATACATGCGAGATATACAATTATAAAGCCAAACTGGAGGCTAAGCTCTCTTAACCCAAGACCAGACAAGGCAGTCAAGAGGAGAAGGGAATTACTTGCATCACACCACCAGTCTCACATAGACCTATGAAACCAGCACTGGCAAAAAAAAACACATAAATACACAAAAACATACTTGGAGACTCTAAATAAAAATCTGCAAAAGCAACAGAGACCTCCAAAGCAGACATCCAAGCAACCTCCACCACCCAACACAAACCATGAAACACATACTTCACAAAACCAGTGTGCCACACAATCACAGCCCTTAAGGCAAAATAAGATACCCAACACACTAGTAATAGGTGACTATAGTCAGGCACACTGAGATCCCACTCACTAGGCTGAACAAGGAGAAAGTTACTGTTAGTTGCATGTCGGGTGCCAGGATCCGTCACATAACACAAGCACTCAGGTCACTCCAGAACAAGTACAAATATGACTCTGTCATTGTCGATGTTGGTGTGAATGACCTGATCCATACCTCCCTAGACTACGTGAAAAGAGACATGGAGGAGCTCTTTGATCATGTAGCCTAGGCTGGTATAACCCTGACACTGAGTAGCATCCTGCCCTCACCAAGAATGATACCACGGTATAGAGAAAAAATTGATCAATTTTAAGAATTGGCTAAGCTTCTGGTGTCATTCAAAGGGGATCCAGTGTTTGTCAGCTTGGGATGACATGCTCGACAAGCCATGCTGCTTTGCTAGAGATGGCTTGCACCTGTCACCCTTAGGCTTTTGAATACTGGCCAAGGCTCTTGCCACCCCCATAGTGTCTTTTTTAGGCAAGGCTCAAAAGACATATCCACGGCCGTAAATAGCACAAGTAACAAAAAACTGAGTGTAATGCTGCTCAATGCCAGAAGTCTAAACCTCAAAATGCATGCACTTGAGACACTCCTCAGTATGGAGAAAATTGATATATGGGCAGTAACAGAAACCTGGTTTAAAGCTTCAGAGAGCACCCCAGCACTTCCAGACTACAACTCATACCATACATTTTGGCCACAAAACCCGGACCGAAATGCAAAAGGCGGAGGAGTATTCATATTCATTAAGGATACCCACACCTCCAGGTTAGTGGCACAGCACGATGCTTTAGAAATCATCTACGTGCAACTAGCAATGGGCAAAACTGCTATTCAAATTATAGCTTGCTACAGATCACCCACCATGTCCCAAGACCCCCACTCCGTATTCCTGGAAACACTGGGAAACATAAAGGTCCTACCAAACACCCTGATATTGGCTGATTTCAATTATCCAAACATTAACTGGGAGAACTACTCAAATATGAACTCCCTGGCCCAACATTTCCTAGAATTTATAAACTCAAATGCCCTGGATCAACTGGTTAACACTCCTACCAGAGGTGTCAACATATTGGACCTGGTCATCACCAACATGGGCGACCAGTGTTCCATACCAGAGGTCAACCCCTTGCTGGTTAGATCTGACTATAAATGAATCACTCTGGATATCCACAATCTGCCACCACCCCCGGTCAAAGAAACTACCGTGATAAACTTTTCAAAAGCAACCTTCACGTTACTTAAGACCGAAGTGGGAAGTTTCAAACTAAAGGATAATGCTGTCCAAGTTGCAAAATCCTTTACTATTGCACTCTATGGGCATCTACAAGAATGCATGGATCATGCTTTCCCAAACAAAACCAAGACTCACTCCTCCAAGAAAAGGAAACCAGTCTGGTGGACCCCTGCCATAAACAAGCTATACAATAGAAGGAGGAAACTAGTACAGAAAAGAGTAAAATCCCAAGAAGGGAAGACATTCTTGATGAGTATCTGCAAGAAACTACATTCTCTCATAAAATCATCCAAGGCTATCTTTGAAAGAAAAATTGCCATGGACTCCAAAGATAATCACAAGGCATTCTTTAGCTATGTCAAGAATCTAAGTGGCAATTCTTAGATCTGCTCAGAGTTAGTGCAGAATGGCACAAAATACACTGAGCTGACCAATATAGCCAACATCCTGGCAGACAGGTTCAGTGCAAACTTCACCCCCCTCTCACCCCCAAAAGGGCCCATAACTATACCAGAATAATGTAGTGCCCCTGAAATCAAAGACACTCAGGTTAAAACAGCCCTTTCCGAAGCCAAAAACACAGTGTCAATGGGACTGGACGGTGTCCCAGGCTGCGTCCTACACAAGCTCAAAGATGAACTAACCCCTCACCAAAACACACTGTTTAAACTCAGCCTCTTCACAGGCTATGTGCCCACAGAGTGGCACACAGCAATCGTTATTCCGCTCTACAAAGGTGGAGCCACAACGGACCCCAGGAACTATCGCCCTATATGCCCTACTAGCTTGGTCTGCAAAGCTATGGAGTGCATCATTATGGCTCTCATTAACAGAGACATTGGAAACCTCCAAACACTGGACCCAACCCAGTTCGGCTTTGTTAAGGGCAGATCATGCCTCCTAAACCAGGTTGACTTCTTTGAGACAGTTATCAAGGCTATAGATGAGGGAAAGGTGGTCCACACAGCCTAGCTAGACCTCACAAAGGCCTTTGACACTATTCCCCACTCAGGTATTATAGACAAGCTCACCAGCCTGAACATAAACCCCTACGCCACGAGATGGGTTGCCAACTGGCTCATGAACAGAACCCACATGGTAAGAGTTGCAGGAGCTAGGTCTGACTCTAAACCTGTTACAAGTGGCATTCCCCAGGGCTCAGTTCTAGGACCTCTCCTGTTCGGCATACACTTCTCAGAGGTACAGGCAAGCACAGGAGGACTATGGCTCACCAAGTTTGCAGATGACTGCAAACTAGGGGCTGTAATTGACTCTCCAGCTGACACAGACATCCTCCAAAAGGGTCTCATTGAGACAGATACCTGATGTCAAAACCATGGTCTCAAGTTAAATGCCAAAAAGTGCATAGTCATCCCCTTTGGAAAAAACAAAGTACCCACAAACTACCACATAGGTGGTAGCCCCCTAAATACAGAAGATGTAATAAGGGATCTGGGGACCCAAGTAGATAGTAACCACTCCTTTGATAATCACATTGCCAAAGTGGTTAGAATATCCTTCTATGTGGCCCACCTAATCACAAAAGAGTTTGCATCCAGATCGAAAGAGGTCATTGGGCTCCTCTACGCATCACTCATCAGACCCATCATAGAGTACAATGCCCCATTTGGGATGTACCTTACAAGACACCTGCAACAACTGGAAAGACCATAGAAGTTCCTCACCAAGAGGATCACTGGCCTCAAGCAGATGCCCTATGTAGCTCGACTGAAGAAACATCAGCTGTACTCGGTTGCATACCACCTACTCAGAGGTTATCTCTGCCTGACATACAAGGCCATGTCCAACCCAGAATTGATGGGCATGCTCCACCTAAAGAAAACTATATCCCCTCGAGCCACACGCTCCAGGGATCTAAACCTCACCACAACAATAAATAGGATGCGCTGGAAGGATAGATTCCTGTCCCAGTGACTTCCCATGTTCTGGAACAAGATTCCATTCTACATTAGGCAGAGCTCCTCGCTAACCCTCTGCAAGAGAAACCTTGACGAGTGGACGGGAAACAGAAAGTTTACCCCAGGGATCACTTCAATGGCTCTGCTGGACAGAGGCACAGGAAACTAATCTAAGGGGGCAGTGAAAGTCAACACATTCTGTCTAGGCTTATAAATGCCTTCGGGCAGATAGCCTAGTACCTACCTATGAACCTATGAACCTATGCCTCGGAATAGAACACCTACCTAACTAGTTTGACACACTACAGCATTATGCAGTTACAGAACACACTACCAAGATTACTGGGTTACAGCAGTCCGAGGGGTGTATTTCTAGGTGGGTGACAACAGCAGTACTGCCAAAGTTGAGTATATGAATTGTACAGAATGTTAGTACTCTTAAAGCATTGGTCTGTCCTCAGGCAGACGGACACACACACACACACACACACACACACACACACACACACACACACACACACACACACACACACACACACACACACACACAGTTGGCAAGTCTGGGATTAGAACACTGACTTAACTACTTTATCACACTACAGAGACTACTGGGCTACGACTTTCCCAGAGGTGTATTTCTAGGTGAGTGACATAAGCAGCCTTGCTAAAGTTGAGTATATGAACTGTACGGACTGTGAGTAGCCTAAAAAGCATTTCTCTCTACACAGTCTGAGACAGACATACACGCACACAATCACACACACAATTGGCAAGTCTGGGGTTAGAATTACTACCTAACTATATTATCACTACAGCAGTATGCAGTTATGGGATGTGCCACAGAAATTACTGAGCTACAGCTCTTCCAAAGGTGTATATCACATTGAATGACCTCAGCAGGCTTGTCATAATACTGCTATGGGGAGGGCAGTGCGTGCATGGGCCATAACCCATTCATGTAGGGGTTGACATGCCACATGCGGGCACACACAGGGTCATATGTCACAGGTATATGTATACAGCTACTAGATGACTACTTCCTTGTACAGTCATGTTGCACAGCTGGCACATGCACTACATAGTCTGTCATGCTGACAGATACTGGTGGCTAGAATCTGCAGTGAATGACATCTGCACCTCATGTGTTTGGGGCCCTTTGGCTGTGTGCTGGGTGGAACAGGCCCTGATGGCTTCTTGTCGTGGTCACCCTCTTCCACACATCTATGTCCGTCTACCTTTGGCTTATTATAGTGTGTTGTCCTTACATATATGCCTGTATTCCTATCCACTGTGTGCGCAAGGCAGGAGTGGTGCATACTGACATGTGTCTGCACTAAGAACTGCGACTGCCAGATATGTCTGGACCACTGGTGTTTGCAGACATGGCCTTCATGTGTTTAAGTGTGTGAGCATGCCCAGTATGGCCATCTGTATCGCATGTGTGGATCAAGTCCAGGTAGTTTGTACTGCAGTGCTGACCTTTGTGTTTTACACCGACAGGTAGCATGCTGTGTCTGCAGGGTATCCATCAGTCATTTAGCATTGACTGTTGCTACATGTCTGCATAGCGGGGGGGGGGGGCAACTGACTGTATCTACATTCCTACACAGGAGCGGGGGGGTGACACATCTGACTGTTGCTATAAGTGTATGTTGGATGAGTGGGACACCTGACACTTGTACACATGTACACATGTGCTAGGACTGTACTGGTATGTCAGGTACTTCATTACAGTGTGTAGTCTTACCTATTATGCTGGTTAGAGGCATACCAGTGTATTACAGATCTTAGCTTTAATTACCAACATTAGTTTCAGACTTCCTAGCCTTCACAACTTACATCCAACTGCCTGGCCTGCTGTAGTCTGTCTGTGTGGGTCTGGGGGAGAGGTTACCCATAGAGCACATTCAGAGGCCGTAGTACAGCATTTGTTTGTGTCTGTCTACACCTGTCCTGCTGGATGAGACTTGTGTGGGTCTTATGGACACATATGTCACTCAGCCCATTACCTGTAATGGGTTTTGTCACCCTGTGTAGTACTGGCTACTATGGTGACTCCAGTATGTGTTACAGTTGTCATGGTGCAACTATGGGTGTCTCCTGTCTGCTGCCTTAACATTCGGCCTCCCAAATCCCTTGCATGCTCACATCCATACCATAGCTCCAGGTAACAACACATTCTACTCCATTTGACAATTGGTAGGTTGATTGACTAACCTTGAGGGTGTGCCAGACTTGAGAATGGTGCTGGAGGGCTGCCTATGTCAGATGCACATAGTACACTCCCTATACATGGTTGAGTACAGGTAGTGCCATGTTTGGCATCCCTTTTACTATCTGTGCGAATCAAAGAGGGTGTCATTCCCTGGGTCCCTACTGTGTCAGTGCATATGCTATGCATTGCCTCATTACCAGGGCCAGTGCATGCTGGGCACGCCTCCTTCTGCCTACTGGGTCATGCTCAGGTTATTCCCCTCTGAGTCACTCTGTGCCTGTACAGGCCTTGGCATTGGTGGGGGGCTGTGTGGCCCTGCCCCATGCTGTTCCTGCTGCAGCTGTTTCCAAAGGATCATATTGTGTAGCATAGCACATACCATAACAATTTGGGTGCATATAGCTGATGAATACTGCAAGGCTTTACCGGATGTGTCCAGACACCGAAACCATGACCTGAGCATCCCAAACACACTCTCTATTATATGTCTGCCCTATGCGTGTGCCTCATTATGGCATTGTTGTTCAGTTGTGTGTGCATTTCTGATCGGTGTCATCAGCCACGGCTCCAGTGGGTACTCAGTATCCCCCACTAGGTGACCGTAGGGGATGTCCGTACTGGGAAATCTGTGTTACAGCTGCATCAAACGCCATATTTCTGAATCGTTATAGATTCTAAGGCAGCCAGCACACACATTCATTATAATGCCCTGGGCATCACATACGACATGGCAGTTGATGGAGGGGATGCCCCTGCAGTTGATGTAGGCCCTACCCTGATCACCAGGTGGTGCTTTGATGCATAAGTGTGGGCAGTCTATAGTACCCACTACCCCAGTGTATTCTGCCATTTGGTGGAAGAGATGCATATTGCTGGTCAACACTTCACGTGTGTTGAGGAAATAAATTTGTTCACTGGCATGTGCTGACATGACATCCTGGAACTGGTGGAATACTCTGGATGCTGATGCCTGTGAGATCCCCATGATATCTCAAGTTGTGCTTTGGGAGGTACCTGTGGCTAGTATACCTAGGCCTACACATACCTAGGTATCCACTGGGATGGGTTCCCCTCGGCCAGTTAGATGTGTCAGGTGTGGCCAGCACAGCTCAACAATTTGTTGTAGGAAGTCCCTGTCCACCCTATAGCCCTCCACTATCTCCAGCTCATGTAGCCCCTGGTAGGTTACCCTGAGTCTGTACACTCTTCTCTGCCTCCTCACTGTGGGTTGCTCGGCATCATTCACATCCTCACCACCCTCTGCCTCTTGCACATGTTGTTCTATGTTGTCTGCTGCAGCCCTTCTCATTTTGTAGGTATGTTTGTTAAAATTTCCCCGATTGTATACATCGGTGGTGTACAGTGTGGAAAAACAAGAGGGGAAGGTGTTTGCTTAGTTTATAGTAGTGTTTTAGACTGGGCTGGTCTACTGCCTCTGTAATTGGCTGATCCTGATACATTTCACCTGTCAGCTCAGCTAGTTCTCCTTGATTACTTTTATACTACTGTCTTCCCTTCCAATTGCCTTAGGCAGGTTTAGACACACCCCTAGCTTAGCCGTGCTAAGCTAGGAGCAATTCCGAGCCACAGGGCTCCAATCCACTTACAATATGCCTGACACCCCCCATGATTTCACCTATATCCAAGTCCTGCACCCAGCTATCCATACTCTTACACTCTTGGGATCTGCCTCACACCCTGGGGAAAACTGGGATTCATTATCCTTCACCTCATTTGCATAGGATTGCCTGCTAATGCATAGTTACATGTCCCATACTGAGCCTCCCCTAAACTAACCACTGCTTACCATCATGCAAACCCACACATATCTGCACATGACTGCTTAAATGTGCCTTACTCACTCCGTATTCAACGGCCCTTGTTCTGCCCAGCAACAAAATAACCAGACACTAAAAGGCTCCAAACCAGGACCCTGCACACCACAACCGATGTGCTTTACCACCAATCCATGACAGATATACATACATTGGATGTTATCATAAACATATCATCCAGCACAGTCATTCAACAGTATAGGACATGTATTCCATTACATAGATGTATGTGTGTTAATGTCCATATATATACACACACACATATATATATATATATATATATATATATATATATATATATATATTTATATATATATATATATATATATATATATATATATATATATATATATATATATATATATATATATATATGTATATATACACACACACACATACATAGATATAGATTACATATCTCAGAAACAAACCTCGTGACACCAAAGCATTAGGAAAGAATGAAAAGGAAAACACCAGCAGCTCCTGCATTATGTACTGGTGTTAATCCCAAGCCAAGTGTGTTTCTGTCCGACACATGGGTTCAGACTGTATTCCGGGCAATATTAGGGTTGCTGACTTTACTCACCAGGCTTATTGCCAAATGTATGGGTATGTCTTGTCAACCCAGTCTCTTAGCTGAGTGTGATATATATGACCATTATATAGGGAAACTACAAAAGATGCTCCTCAACACATCCAGTGGCTAGACACTCACAGCCACCAACACATAGGATATGATCGACAAACGCACACACCTGCTATGCCTTGGAATAGAACACCTACCTGACTACTTTAACACACTACAGCATTACGCAGTTAAAGAATGTGCTACCGAGATTACTGGGTTACAGCAGTCCGAGAGGTGTATTTCTAGGTGGGTAACATCATCAGGATTGCCATAGCTGAGTATAGGAATTGTACGGAGGGTGAGTACTCTAAAAAGCATTGTTCCACACACACACACACACACACACACACACACACACACACACACACACACACACACACACACACACACACACACATCATGTCTGGGATGAGAACACCACCCTAACTGCTTTATTTGCTTTATTACACTATAGCATTACTCAGTTACAGAATGTGCTACCAAGATTACTCAGTCACAGTAATCCCAGAGGTATATTCCTAGGTGGGTGCATCAACAGCTTTGCCAAAGATGAGTATAGGAATTGTAGGGAGTGTGAGTACTCTAAAAAGCATAGTTCTGTCCTCAGGCATACACTTGGCATGCCTGAGATTAAAACACCGACCTAACTACTTTATCACACTACAGCATTACGCAGTTACAGAATGCGCTACTGAGATTACTGGGTCACAGCAATCCCAAAGGTGTATTCCTAGGTGGGTGACATCAACAGCCTTGCCAAAGATGAGTATAGGAATTGTACAGAGAGTGAGTACTCTAAAAAGCATTGTTTTGTGCTCAGGCAGACGGACACACACACACACACACACACACACACACACACACACACACACACACACACACACACACACACACACACACACTTGGCATGTCTGGAATTAGAACAACGACTAACTACTTTATCACACTACAGAATTACACAGTTACAGAACACGCTACCGAGATTACTCAGTCATAGCAATCCCAGAGGTGTATTCCTAGGTGGATGACATCAACAGCCTTATCAAAGATGAGTATAGGAATTGTATGGAGTGTGAGTACTCTAAAAAGCATTGTTTTGTCCTCAGGCAGACGGACACACACACTTGGTGTGTCTGGGATTTGAACACTGACTTAACTACTTTATCACACTACAGCATTATGCAGTTACAAAATGTGCTACCAAGATTACTGAGTCACAGTAATCCCAGAGGTATTTTCCTAGGTGGGTGACATCAACAGCCTTGCCAAAGATGAGTATAGGAATTGTATGGAGTGTGAGTACTCTAAAAAGTATTGTTCTGTCCTCAGGCAGACAGACAGACAGACACACACACACACACACACACACACACACACACACACACACACACACACACACACACACACACACACACACACACACACACACACACACACACACACACACACACACACACCGACCTAACTACTTTATCACCCTACAGCATTACGCAGTTACAGAACATGCTGTCAAGATTACTGGGTCACAGCAATCCCAGAGGTGTATTCCTAGGTGGGTGACATCAACAGCCTTGCCAAAGATGAGTATAGGAATTGTACAGAGTGTGAGTACTCTAAAAGGCATTGTTCTGTCCTCAGGCAGACAGACACACACACACACACACACACACACACACACACACACACACACACACACACACACACACACACACACACACACACACACACACACACACACACACACACACATCAGTGGTGGGATGAGAACACCTCTCAATCTACAGATCACTATTACAGTACTACGCAGTTACGAGTCACACCACAAAGATTACACATTCCAAGCAGTCATCATGACCTTCTAGGATTGCGGACATCAACAGGGATGCTGACAGTTAAGATGTACATAGCTGTGAACCTGTGTGTTTAAAGTAGGAGTCCATCCTGAACAGGAGTATACCCATCTGTGGAATGGACGACAACTATCACTATACAAGGTTACAATGGCCATGCTCATACACATAGAAGCACATAGCTTATACAAGGTGTCAGTGGGCATGCTTACACACAAAGCTGTTTGGAATGCACTATGAGTCCAGCTACACAAGGTTATACTGGGCATGCTCATACACTTAGTAGCACAGGGCTGTTTGGGATGTACTCTGATTCTAAAAACGGAAGGCCACAGTAGCCATGCTCATACAGTTAGACATACAGAACATGTTGTAATGGACTCCGGTTAGTAGTAGTCATTATTATCAGGAACACTGCACTACATATATCTGACACTGGTCATCTACACAACATCTGCTGCTGTCCACCACCTTAGATGTATCAGTCTATACCAAGCACAATACTACCACTTGCAGTGATGTCATGCTAGGAATGGCAACTGCTTGACCAACACAGTGAGCCAATGTCCTGTTGTACTTACAAGCTTGTCCAGTATCTATCATTCTGGGATAATATGACTGACAGAAGATAAGCCATTGTCACAGATGACATGCATCCATGATTCAAGGGAGTGGTGATAATACCTAGATTGCATTTGCCCATATAGTGCCATTCCAAGGCAAATGTCCTCAACACAGGATAACACCCTGACACCTAGAAGACAACTGCATTATATGCGTATGCTAACCAGTGCTAGATGTGTTGTTGTCGTAAACACAGCCGCTCACTGTAGTACCTACAATGGGGAATACTGACATCTGTGCAGTGAGGAACACCTGGATGAAGGCTCTGTAGTGCACAATATCACTACCACCATATAACTCACAACCGGACATGTGGGCCATAACACTGGTACAGACCACTCCAGGTGGTGATGTCCCCACATATACAGACCAGTACTCCAACATAAGTCATCACAGATGAGCCAGGTGCAGGTCACAATGTCAAAAGCTGCATTCAAGGATGTAATCCTCAGATACCACCATGTCCTCAGACCACCAACACACATCCATACATGTGGTATGACATATAATGGTACAACACCAAGTAACCTTTGACTGGTGGACTGTGCCTAGCTCTACAACAACTGTGCAGAGTACACATGTACTAACACAGTTGCATCATGTGTTATGCAATGCAATGATACCACTGTTTGTAACCAGGTCAGTTGTAAACATACCAAGGTCCCTCAAATATTGACAGCATTAACAGATGACTGTTGCTCTACACCAGTAAACACCATCCTTATGGTTGGATATGACATACATGTACCAGCCCTGGATATGTACATGCCACACTCATACAGCATATATGTAAATAGCATAGCTGTTGTTGTCCTTTGTACATACAGGTGGCTACATTCATTACACACATGCACATGGAAGATAGGTCCATGGCTGCTGAATGCTAACAGTACATAAGGTGTAATATCAGTGTTGACAGAGGTAATATTCCCTCTGTACTGGTCACCCATGACACATCATATCCTACAACATTCCATGTGTCATGTATGTCATTACACGTGTCCACCAAATGCAATGCCTACAAACATGCCCAAATGACAGGATCGTAGGACCTACACACATGTACATGTATTGATATGCATTCTGATTCCACACGTGCAGTTGCTGATGTTTGAAGGTGACGTGTGTCATAGTACATCATGCAGTTGCAATACAGCCTCAACATTGCCAACTGTGTATGGTGATATGCTCAAGGTACAGTAAGCTGTACTTCAGGTATGGACAGATGTGTGGACATAACTAATGGTGGGGCATCTTTGCAGATAAATGTTTGCTGAGGACAGCTCACAGGTGTGTTACACTCATTCCTACAATAACCTGTGTAACTGCTAAGCTATGGTTTTGTTAATTGAATGGGAAGACACACAACATAGACAGTGATCAGGGTGACACTGAAGGTAAACCACTTGACACCTGTAACAGTTAGAACTCCTGTGTGCATATATTGTGCATATATCAGCGCAGCTGCCAAAGGAAGAGTCAGTACACTTTGTAGTGTGCAATACTGCTGTAACTCTGTCATACCTATCATGAGATAGGCAGGTGTTTGATTCACAGTACTGGCACGTGTGGTTGTGTGTGTGTCCATATATGTCATGTATGGTGAGGAATACATCTCAATTTTTATTCACTCTCCTGTACACTGTTGTAGACATCTGTACAGACTGCAATGTAAAAAGCAGGACATAGGCAGGGGTTTGGATCTCACGCATGTCATGTATATGTATGTGTGTGACATGGGTGTATTTATTTGTGAATGACACAGTGCGTGTGTGTGTGTGTGTGTGTGTGTGTGTGTGTGTGTGTGTGCATGTGTGTGTGTGGCTGTCTCGTCCCCGGAGTGAGGATGTATGTTACCATAGTGAACTGTTAAGACCCCTCCCCATCCAGTCAATGCACTCTAGTATCCCTGTTAATGTCCTCGATCTTAGAACATTCTGACTACCTGCACATGTGTAATCTCTGTGGTGCATCATGTAATTGCACAGAACTGTAATGATGATTTGCACATAGGCAGGGGTTCTCACCTCAACACTAGCAACTGTGTGTGTGTGTGTGTGTGTGTGTGTGTGTGTGTGTGTGTGTGTGTTTTACTGTGTCTGTGAATCCGTGAGTATGTGGATGCATTACTGTGTCTCAGAATACCTGTGTGTGAATACCTGAGTGTGTGGGTGTGTTTGTGTGTTTGCATCCTGTCATGGGAATGTGTATTACTGCTTCCAAATGAGGCAACACTTTTTCCACTGGCCTCTACCCTTGTCATCTGCTAGACCGCTCTCTTAACTCCCCGCTCCACGTAACTGTACCTGTTATGTCACCCAGTATGGATATGATGTCTCTGGCCACAGTAGCATAATACACAGCTATCATGCTCTTGGATCAGTAGATCAGTAGACATATTTGGAACGTGAGACTTTCTAACTGTGATGTGGAAGCTACAAAGTGCATGCTGGTATTTTCATACAGGCCTGTGAGTAGTCCACATTTACATATGGGGCACTAACTGCAAACACCGACATCCCCTGGCACATGTAATAACACCTGAAGGAGGAAGGCAGAACATCAAGACCAACATGCAGTTACTGTATTTACATATGACACACACTGTTAACAGTACAAAATGCATTCTTAACCTATAGTACATGGTATGTCTGCTGCCTGTCAACAGTACACAACAACTGTAATTTACAATTATCTTCCTATTCTGTTCACCCTGTGCATCAGACCATATGAGCATGTCCCTGCACTGATGGTGTGGATGACAGGGATGCGGCACAGGCATCATCATATGCACAGGGTGATAATGTTTGCCAGAGACCTAGGCTGCACCATTGGATGACCCCATGTGTGTGGGTTAGGGCCTCTGATCTCATTGTGTGTGTGTGGATGTTATGCATGTGTGTGTTGCGGTGTCCTACATTTCTTTCTGGTGTGTGTGTGTATGTATGCACACAGTTCTGGCATGTGTCTGGCCTACACAGGGGTATTATTGACAGCTGCAGACTGTACAGGCCAGGTTCCACAGTTCACGGTGTCTGGGAACAGCCACGTGACTTGTGCCTGCCAGGAGTTGCACGGGCACAACCAGGCAGAGGTGTAGATTGGGTACTGTCTGATGACACATGTCCACTGGAACTGTGTCCCTGTTGGGACCATCCAGGGCCACGTGCATGTGGCCTGCTGTGTCCTGGTGTGGACAGCAGAGCAACAGCTGCACTGCTGCTGCTACCACCACTATGGGAGTGGGCATGAGAAGTAGCACGTTCACGTAGTCCTTCTACAGGTGATGTAGCTGGCCTACATCCACATGCCTGACGCCTCACTCCTACCAGATGTTCCAGCACAGATATTCCATGCTCAAGGCTTGACATGCCACGGTCAAAGACTCCCACCATGTCATCCAATCATCTATCAAAAACATCAGCACGATGATGGTGATTATTTGTCATTGCCTGTATGTTGTTGGTTAAAGAATGGACAGCAGTCCTCTGAGGCCTCAGATCTTCTCTGTTGTGCCATTCAGCACATGCCTGTGCCTCTATTACAGCCTGAAACATGCGTCTGGTGACACCAGCTGCTGTGCTCGGTCTTGCCGGGGCATGTTGGCTAGAGGTCCTCCTACGAGCAGCACTGGGCACATGCCTGTGTGGGAAATCACCAGTCAGTTGGCTGGCACCTTGGTGTGCAGGCACACCTTCCATAGCCTCCACACTTTCCTGTTCCATGCTACCACATGCCAACTGCCCTTCCTCTATGGCCACTGGTGATGGGATATGTGGTGGCATGAGAACTGTGTGCAGGAATGAGGGGGATAGAGGTGGAATTGCAACCAATGGCACAGATACAGCCCCTGACAACCCTGCCTGTGCCTCAATCATACTTTTATCATCACTGTCAGAGTCTGTGGGGACACTAACATCAGATGGACAGCAGGGGGGCAACGCACCTACATCAACACCTGTGAGGGGCAGACAAGAACAGTACATTACAATCTATACAACAGACACACACATACACAGACAGAAACACACACACACACACACACACACACACACACACACACACACACACACACACATGCTATGGCACCCAACATGCATGTGATATGACAGAAGGATGCAACATGCATGTGATATGGCATTCAGCCTAGACAATACTACTGGTAGCTATCATACATCCCTAGGTTGCACACAACAGCATGCATGTGTCATAGCAGAAGGCATGCACATTACACAATACAACATGCATGTGTCATAGCAGAAGGCATGAACCTTACACCATTATAGTAGTAGTTAGCATACATCCTTGTGTTGCACCATTTGGACCAGCACAGGTTAACAGTACAACAGCCTGATGTGTGGCATATGGTCTTGACAATCACATGTAGTATGACGTCTGATCTGCTGATGTGTGCAATGATATGCATACATGTTTAACACAATGGTGTCATGTCAAATATACAGTGGAGTAATTGTGTCCCAATGCAGGGATGTGTTATACTAACATGGACCTTCCACTGATGCAATGTTGTCCATCCGCTCTACAGATATACAGTGACATACTGCACATTTAGCTGATGTGCATGGCCATTGCAGGGAATCATGTGGCTTCTCTATTGCTATACAGTGAGAGTTACAGACACAGTTCATAGCCATGACTGTGTGCAGATACAATCCATTTATGCTGTGGAATGTGACCCACATCACTGAGGTGTATACACACACTAAACCATAATGTGGAATGTGTGACACAGGTCACGGAAGGGTATATGGATGACACCCCTGCACATCTGCAACCTTATTGCTGATGCCTGGCAACTATGGCCAGACATGGCCAGCTCATCAGTACTCCATGTCCCACATGACATCTGTGTACCACACACAGATGAGGAGCAGGAATGACAATGATGTCTGACACCAGCAAGGGGAATGTACTGTATCTGTGGCCTGATGTGGTTGTCTGTGTATGTTGTGCAACACATGTATGTATTTGGTTACTGTATAGGTGACTGCTGTCATGTCGTGACACACTCAAGATATTCAATACATGTTATGTGGTGATTTGATGTCACGCCTACACAAGATGTGCACAGACCTGAGGGATGTTTAGTGTTTCACATCTGCAATATCACCATTACACAAAGGCCATAGTTGGATTATGTGGAGCCAATGTAGAACAGGGTGCACACACATGCACAACACTTGTACTGTGTGTGTTGCTTCATGTCTCTGGCCATCCTCTATGGCCATGTGTGAACATATTTTGCCCAAATGGTTGTGATGGGCATCTGTTTCACATGTCAGTGTTGCCCCATATGACATACACCCATAGATGTCATATGCTCCACTGATGACAGGGTTATGCAGACAAAGGGTGGTATGTTTGGAATGTGGGATATGTTTTGCAGGATAGTTAGGCAGTGTTGCAGTCAGCCAACTAAATGTCATGGACATGTCAGATAGCACATAACATTTTGTGACATTCATAGCAGGGGTATAATCCACACAGGTTACTCCTGTGGGCTGGCCATACTCTAGCTCACTGTGAAGTACTGTTTGTATTCCACACATGTGTAGTTCTGATCTGTAGTACATGTCCCTACAGTGAACCACATCTCCACCATTCTATGCACAGCTGTCAACACATCTGGCAATGACAGATTGTAAGGTTTCATGTTGGTGTTTCATATTGTTGTCAATTATTGCACATGGGTAACCCTTGTGATGCATTGCAGGTCCGACCTGTATATATTAACAGGACCATACATTATGTGTACATGTGGTAAATGGCCACATGGCAGATAGATCTATGCATTATCATACCTGATACATAATAACAGTCTCACCTGCAATGGGCTGCTGTTGCAGCGGAACACCAGAGGTACCTAAATAGGAGTGACACAGCAGTATGATCATTATCCACACCTGTATGATAGACACAAGCTGCAATGTGCATGTTAACACATAAGCCAGTACAATAGACTATACTATGGAGTATGCACATGTGTGCATGCACAGAGTAGCATGCTATAGTATGTGGCATGTGTGCATACATGCCTTGCATATGATGTTACATTGCATATTGTAGAGTGACATATGTAACTATATAAACTGTAGTTGTTATATGTGCAGTAGTTACTTACTAGGCAACTCCAGGCTTGGTGGTTGAGAGACACCCACCTCCACAATATCAGCTAAAGCTTGTGGATGTTGTTCTTCAGGAGTCCTCAGGTTGGCCAGTACCTCCTCGGTACATGTGAGTGGGGGCTGGGTAGTTGGCCACCACCTGTTGCACCTTGTTCCTTGGTGATTGCATTTACATGCTATTTTGCCCATCTAATTAGGTCAGTACAGTGTCTGCGCACCTGCTGATAGGTGCGATTGTGGCCACCCACATAATTTGCCCTCCTGCGAAGTTCCTGCCACTGGGCATCCCGCTGCTGTGCATCCTGTGGCACATGGCTGAAGAGTACTTGATGGTTCTCTAGGAAGTATGGGATGAGGACCTCATCCTCCAAGTGGATATATGGCAGCAGCCTTGCACGCGGAATACCTGGTAGACATAATGATGGAGACAGGACACAGTAACTCACAGAGATGTACAAAGGTACAGCTGAACATACATGTGTATCACATTTATTATGATTAAATATTTGTCATTGCAAACTACAGGACACTGACACCACTAATATGTTTGTGTCATACACATTTGACTCTCAATGGTGATTGGATATTATCACCATGTATATGTGTGTGTCAAGTGATGACATTGCTCATACTCCATGTGGATGCTGTCTTGGTGTGGGCATGTCTGTTTACCTGTACTGGTGTTCCTACATATCAGCACATGCCTGGATGTTTTACATTAATGCAGTAGACCTCGATGCTGTGTATATGTCACATATATAGCCTTACACTGCCTTAACGGATATGACCTGTGGCCCTGCAGACTTGCTCACGGAAGGTTTTACATGTATGTGTTTTGCCATATACATCTACATGGCACTGTACAGCAGTTCAACATCCTGCCATGTATTACCTGTGTTGCACATGTGATACACATGGGACACTGGCTAGCCTGATAGTATTTGCAGGATTGGATATCAACTATAGCATGTATGGCCATAATCAACTAGTAGACTATATTCCCTGGGCCATGTATGAACCTAGGATGAAAGGTTACCTAGCTATGGCCGACAGGCAGATTTCAGGGGGCAGGTCATGCAGTGCCACATAACTGATCAACAGGGTTACTGAATTTTTTTTCCATGCAGTTATCACACCATGTCTGAAAGAGGGGCAATGTGCAGCTTTGCTGGACAGGGATGCATAGTATGGCAGGAGCATGAAAAGTGTATGGGACAAGGATCTGTCCAGCATGTGGTAATCCTTGTACTAGGAGGGTAGATGTCCATGAAGTATGTGTTTGAGATCAGGATTTGTAAGTGTAGTATGTCCAACATCTCTGGGTTGGACATGGCTTTATTCAGGGTAGGCATCATACTACATAATGGAGATAGGGATTGGGAATGCTGGTGTAGGCCATCTGAACATGGCCAATAACCCTTAAAGGAAATATGTGATCTGATATGGCTGAACAATGATCTCTATATTCATGGATGGCACCGTGTCATGATTAGGGTTGCCACTTATGACTACCTGACAGGTGTGGTGCCATAACTATCACAGGAAAGACTACTGTCCAGCTGCATCCCATACACACAGTGTCCATTATGATGATTGCTGCCTAGGTGGTAGTTCATGGGTACAGGGCTTTCAACATAGGGTTTGACAATGCAATATGTAGCCATCAGATTGTGGCCATATGTCACACACCTCACCCACAAAGCTCCTTCAGTATGTTTATCGCAACACTCATTGAGTCAACTATTGCTTCTAGTTTATAGTCATTTGCATACTTCAATAGGCAGATGCCTTCTGTGTTAGTCTGTGTGGTATAGACTACAAAGAGGGGGTGTACAATGAATTAACCATGTATTACTGTAGCAGGAACTGGTTTGATGTGCATGTATTATTCAGACACCTTCTGTAGTGTTGGTTCTGCCAGCAGTCCAGTTGCAAAACACTCCTGTGACACAGGAATGTACATCTAGTATACTGAGTGTAGCTGGAAAACAGTATGGGTGATGATGTCCTATGACCTGGCATGGTTATGATATGCTGTGCGAAATCAACCTTACTGTCATCTACATTTGTACTGCTGACATCAAATAAGCTGACCAAGGCTCATGGCCTTTCAGACCAGACTCAGCAGGGTAGTAGTGCAGTAATCCCCATTATCAGTGGGGTCTCTCCCTTTGTGGATTGTGATAACTGTTGCTGTGCACCATTCAGTGTGTACACAGCATGACATGAAGCTATGATTGCACATGATGTTTATGTGGGGAGCAAATTGTTTTGACATTTGTGTAGGATACAACCTGGGATATGGACAGGTCCCATGCAGTCTGTATGTATGGCATCAGAGAGTGCATCTTGTACCTGCATAGTTGTTATTACAGGGGCTCTGTAGAGTACATGGATATATGAATGTGTACCTGCTGGGGTGGTGTGTTTATGTTATCCAAGACCCCATCTGGATGAACAAGTGCTATTTCCATAGGTGCAGTACTTCTCATGCTATAGTGCTGTGAAACACAGCAGGTCTTGTTGTTGCCATTATGTTTCATGACACATCTATGGAATCCTCTGTGTATGGCCTCATAATATGTGAATGATTAGTTTCACAGTAGCGTTGCGTGGCATTATATGGTGTATCTGCATCTTACTAAGGCTGACCATGGATCAACTTCCACTCATTGTCTTGACCCTTGCAACAGTTGCTACCTTCTGTGGTACAGTTTAAGGCAGGGTACCACCTATTTGCCTTCATGTTTGTGTTTGGTTTCATCCTGTTTCTGTTTCAATGGCACAATCACTGCACATATGTGAATGCCTAAAGTGCATTTATATAGGACTCAGCATTTGCACATGCATTGTACATCTGCATGGGTGCCATGACAGTCACCACTTCACTCTTAAGGAGCATAACATTGGCTTTGAAGACTGACCATGTGTGGCATACTGTTAGCCCTGTTGGTGTGATTATTGTGACCCAGGTCATTGGTGTTGATGAAATCCAACATGCATTGAGCACGTGTTGGTACAGGATGAGTCTTCCCAGTTCATAATGGGATAGCTGAGTGGCCATGATTATGATTTCCTGTCTCAAAACTGGCATTCTCCATTATAGCACAATGACAGTTGGGAATTCTGAGGCATGATGGATGATCTGTCACAAGGTGCGATTTGGATTACACTTTGGCACAAAGGTAGTTGCTCAGCATAATGCATCTTAAGTTGTGCAAGTGCAACTAGCATGGGGGTGTACATATCCCTCAGGAAGTTTGACACACCTGTGGCCCATGTGTTCAAATAAAGGATGATGGCCAAAGGTGAGGTATGTGTTATAACATGGTCATGCAGTGGTGCTCTCTAAAACGTTGAACCATATCTTAATCACTGCACAGATAGGATTTCCATGTTTCAGATTGCCGTATGTGAGTCCATATTGAGTACGTGATTTGTTTCATTGAGTAGCAAGGCCCACAGTTTATTTCTTGGCTGTCCCTGTTGCACCAGTGGACTTTCACTTGAACTTGGCATGATGAGGGCACTATAGGGGAAGCATGGGCCATTGCCAGTATCCGGATTCTCAGGGGTGACAGGTGCAGGTCCTGTCTGGCAAAGCATCATGGTCTGTCAACCATGTTATCCCAGGCAGAGAGATGCTGGATACTCTTTGAATTACACCAGTACATTACACAATTGTAGAATACAATCATTGTCCCTGTACTGCTGCATAATTCTGGCCACATACCTGCATGTGCTACAAGACATGACAGTTCCTACATGTGTTTCCATGCAGTCCAGGCTACTGCATCACAGGTCCTCTGCAGCAACATAGTATATGCCAGAGACGTGTATAGTTCTAAAGGTGGTCTGAGTGTATGGGTATGTGGCTAATATGGCAGATAGGCAGTTGACAGTATGTTTGCCCTCATATAGCTTAGTGAGTTTGCATTCACAAATGAGTACTGTTTGTCATGTTTCTGGCCACATGTTCAGAGGTTTGACACAATTATGAAAACAATGTCGTACAGTCTTTTTATTCTGTTGTCTGTCTATTCCAACTTGGGAGGCCTCTTGCTTGGCCAGATACTTAGAGGCCTCTGTGGATGTGTGTGATATCTGGTGGCATGTGTGTGTATCTTTACTGTCTTCTGGTAAGGTTATGTTTTGTTTGTGGTGGCGAGATGCATGTGTTAACCAACACCTCTTGACTGTCTAGTCTAGTCATGGGTGTGGACTGGACTTCCTCCAAGTTCAACCCTGTAGCTGCATCCCAGACAATGTGTGGAGTGTGGTGTTAGATGGGTTTGGCAGTGTACATGGCATAGAGATTGCATTCCCCCAGGATGGCCACATACACAAAGCTGACATTAGTAAACACCAGTAGCTGACTAGTGGACATGCCTGTATGAGCATTCAGCACTACAAGTACTGCATACTGTATTTAGTTTACTTACTGCTTATGAAGATGTTTTAGACAGTGATGCTCACATGTAAATATTTGTGCTATGGACATGGCAACACTAGCTATTACAGGAACATGGTAGCTACCTTTAGTAGCAATCCCCCTCTGAGGGCTACATCACATCCTGATAGTAGATTACAGATGATACAAGTGTGAACAGGGCCGTATCCTTGTCTGAGTATATACTCACATACCCAGCAGAAACGTGAGCTCTGTTGGGCACAGACACCAACTCCCCACACAGAGTCAAATATCACTAGACTCTGCTGCCACTATCGACATGAGCAGGATATAATCAGATAGTGTACACCATCACCTATGAAGCAGCTATTACACATGGGCAGCAGTTTCCTACATCTTACACTCCTACTGCAGATGTCACACTGGAGTTAAAGATGATATGCACCCTGTTTCATTACCAGTACTGTCAACATATTTCCAAGCAGCTGTTAGTCTGGCAATGAGAGGTGGGCTACACAAATCAAAATGTTCAACCAGTGTGTCTCTACTGTCAATATCCACTCTATGTAGGTGTGCACATAGCCATTTGGCACAGCCCTGTAACAAGGGTCAGTACACATTTGCAGAACATGTACACATACACAGCTGTCATTGCTTGCAAACAATACTAGAGAGGTGGATATTAGGCAAGGTGGACTTTGAGGCAAGGCTCAAAAGACAAACCCACATTCGTAAATAGAACAAGTAACCAGAAACTGAGGGTAATGCTACTCAACGCCACAAGTCTAAACCTCAAAATGCACACATTCGAGGCACTCCTCAGTATGGAGAACATTGATATCTGTGCAGTAACAGAAACCTGGTTTAAGGCTCCAGAGAGCACCCCAGCATTACCAGGCTATAACTCATACCACACCTTTTGGCCACAGAACCTGGACCAGAACACAAAAGGCGGGGGTGTATCCTTATTCATAAAGGATACTCACACCTCCATGTTAGTGGCACAGCACAATGCATCAGAGATCATCCAAGTGCAACTGGCAATGGGCAAAACTGCAATCCAAATTGTAGCTTGCTACAGATCACCCACCATGACCCAGGACCCACATTCTGCATTTCTGGAGACACTGGGAAATATGCAGGTCCTACCAAACACCCTAATACTGGGTGATTTCAACAACCCAAACATCAACTGGGAGATCTACTCTAGTACTAACTCGCTTGCCCAGTGCTTCCTAGAATTTATGAACTCAAATACCCTGGATCAACTGGTCAACACCCCCACCAGAGGGGACAACATATTGGATCTGGTCATCACCAACATGGGTGACCGGTGTTCCACTCCCGACGTCAACCTCTCACTGGTTAGATCAGACTATAGACTAATTACTCAGGATATTCACATTCTGCCCACAACCCCAACCAAGGAAACCACAGTGAAAATATTTTCCAAAGCAGACTTGACATTGCTTAAGACTGAGGTGGAAAGGTTCACAGCCTCCACGCTAATGGACAATGCTGTCCAAGATGCTGAAACCTATAGAAAGGCACTCTATGATCATCTGCAGGAATGCATGGATCATGCTATTCCAAGTTAAACCTAGACTCACTCCTCCAAGAAAAGGAAACTGGTCTGATGCACCCCTGCCATAAACAGGCTCTACAATAGAAGGAGGAAACTAGTACAGATAAGACTGAAATCCCTAGAAGGACAGACATCCCTGACCAGTATCAGCAAGAAACACCGGTCCCACATGAAATCATCCTTGGCTAGCTTCAAAAGAAAACTTCCCAAGGATTCTATAGATAACCACAAAGTGTTCTTTAGCTATGTCAAGAACCTAAGTGGGAACTCTCAGATCTTCTCTGAGTTGGAGCAGACTGGCACAAACTACACTGAATCAACTGATATTGCCAACATTTTGGCAGACAGGTTCAGTGCAGACTTCACACCCCTCTCACACCCTAAACGGCCCATAACCATACCAGAAGAATGTACAGCTCTGGCAATCACTTACACACAGGTTAAAACAGCCCTATCCAAAGCAAAAAACACAGCCTCAGTGGGACTGGACAGTGTCCCAGGTTGTGTCTTTCAAGAGCTCCGAATGAACTAACCCCTCACCTAAACACACTGTTAAAACCCAGCCTCTCTACAGGCTACATACCCACAGAGTAGTGTACAGCAACAGTTATCTCACTCCACAAAGGTGGAGCCACAATGGACCCAGGAACTATTGCTCTATAAGCCTGACTAGCCTGGTCTGCAAGGCTATGGAGTACATTATCATGGAAATCATTAACAGAGACATTGGGAACCTCCGGACACTCCACCCAACCCAGGTCAGCTTGATTGAGTGCAGATCATGCCTACTGAACCTGTTTGACGTCATACAGTCACCTAGACTTTAGGTGAGGGGTGTGGTAGTTCACACATACTACCTGGACCTCGCCAAGGATTTTGACACCATTCCCCACTCAGGTATTATTTATAAACTCACCAGCCAGTACATACACCCATACATCTCAGGTTGGATTGCCAACAGGCTTACTTTCAGAACCCACATGGTAAGCCTAGCAACCTCCAGGTCCAACTCTTAACCAGTCACAACTGGTGTCCCACAGGACTCAGTCCTGGGATCCCTACTGTTTGCCATATGCTTCTCAGAGGTACAGGCAAGCACAGGTGGACTACAGCAGACTGTGTTTGGCATTTACTGCAAACTGGGAGCCATAATTGACAGTCCAGCTGTCACAGGCATCCTTCAAGTGGCCTCACATAGACCAACACAGGGTGTCAAAGTCATGGCCTCCAGCTAAAGGCCACAAACGGCATGGTCATTCCATTTTGGGAAAACTAAACACCCACATATTATCACATGAGTGGCAGCAACTTTAATACAGACAAGGTAATGGGTATGTGGGGACTACATTAGATAGTGAGCTCTCCTTTGACAATCATATCTCCAGATTAGTTAGGACATCCTTCTATGTAGGCCATCTGATTACTTAAGGGTTTGCATCTAGACATACTGAGGTTATTGTGCCCCTTTACTCATCACTCATCAATCCCATCATCGAGTATGATAACCCATTTGGGATGTACCCCAGAAGACACATGCAACAGCTGAAGGGTGCACGAACATACCTCGCCAAGAGGATTACTGGCCTCAGACATGTGTTCTATGCTGCCAGACTAAATGAACTCTTACATTACTCAGTGGCATCTCGTTTACTCAGAGATGATCTTTGCTGGCCAACAAAGCCCATGTCCAAGTCAGGCTTAATGGATATGCTCCACCTATGGAAATCCATGTCACAGTGAGCCACACACTGTAATGAGCTGCACCTTGACACAACCATAACTGGAAGATGCTGGAGTGACAGATTCCTGTCACAGGTACTCCCCATGCTTTGGAACTACATCCCTGATTACATTATATAGAGCCCCTCACTAACACTCTAGGGAAACCTTGCAGAGTGGATGGGGAACAGTGGATACACCCCAGGGATCCTACAATTGGCTCTGCTCCACAGATGGACAGTTAGTTAATCAATGGGGTGGTGACAGCTGACACATTTTGGCTAGGCTTATGAATGGCTTTGGGCAGTTAGCCAAGTACCTACCTATGTACATATGAACCTATACATACAGTATCAGCACATGCTGATAGCTTAATTTACTGTTCAGGTGTTGAATTACCTTGTGCCAATAGCAGTTGTGTGTGCAATAGCTGAGGGCTGTCTATGTAGGATGCACACATTAGATCACCTATACATGACAATTTACAGGTGGTCTTGTGTGTGTGCCATCCATGTTTATGGTGAGTGCAGGTGGAGAAGGGTGTCAGTCCATAGGTGCCTACACTGTCAGTGTGTGTGCTATACGTTCCCTCTTTGCTAAGGCATGGGCATACTGGGCATGTTTCCATCTGCCTACTGAGGCTGGCTCAGGGTGTTCATGGTCTGAGTCACTCTGTGCCTGTGGGGCCCTTGGCAAATGTAGTGGGCTGTGAGGGTCCATTCTGTCCCTGCTGCAGCTGTTTCCACAGGATCATATTGTGTAGCATGGCACATACTATGAAGATGTGGGCACACATGCTTGGAAAGTACTGCAAGGCTCCACCAGATATGTCCAAGCAACAGAACCATGATTTCAGCATCCCAAACACACACTCTATAATGATTCTGGTTTGTGCGTGTGCTTCATTATGGCATTCTTGCATGGGTGTGTGTGCATTTCTGATGGGAGTCATCATCCATGGTTCCAGTGCATAGCCAGCATCCCCCACCAGGTGGCCATATGGGATATCCCCCCTGGCAAATAACTGATACAGCTGAGAGGCATGCCAAATGTGGGAGTTGTGATAGCTTCCAGGGCTGCCAGCACACACATCCAGGATAATGCCCTGGGCATTGCACATGACCTGGCAGTTGATGGAGGGGGTATCCCTTGTGGTTTATGTATAGCCTACCCTGCTCACCGTGTGGTGACTTGATGTGTATGTGCATGCAGTCTATTGTAGCAATCTATTGTACCCAGTACCTCCGGGTATTCTGCCACATGGTGGAAGAGATGCATATTGCTGACCAACTCCTCCTGCATTTGGGGGAAGTATATGTGCTCATTGGCATGTGATAACATGGCATCCAGGAACTGGTGGAGTACCCTTGATGCTGATGCCTGTGAAATCCCCAGGATATCCCAGTTGGCCTTTGAAACGTACCTGTGGCTAGTATTCTCAAGCTTACACATACCTTCATGTCCACTGGGATGGGTTCCCCTCTGTAATTTCTGGCTCTGAGGCATGGCTGGCACAGCTCAAGAAGTTGCTGTATCGTGTCCCTGTCCACCCTGTAATGCTCTACTATCTCCAATCATGTAGGCCCTGGTAGGTTACCCTGAGACTGAACACTCTTCTCCTCCAACGTTGCCTGAGGTGTTTGTCAGCATCATCCTCCACACCGCCTTCAGTCTCCAACACATGCTGGTGAATCAAAGCTATGGCAGCCCCTAACATGTACATATTAAAAGTTCCCTGTCTGTATACACCAATGGTGCAGAGTGTACGGGAATACACATTTGTGTGTGAGGTGCTTTCACACTTTATACTATTGTGCTATGGATGCTGCTGATGTCATTGGGTGTGTATGTGCAATTCCAGCTGCAGGGTATCATAATTATGGGTTTTACAGCGAGTACTGCAATTGTGGGGCCTTTGGTGTTGAATTATGCTTGTCTGCTATGATTCATCTGTTGCCCTTTAATTCACTTTTCAACCCAAATCCCCTCCCATTGTCAGGCATGCATCCAGCTGCCGGCTTTTCTTGTTTTGTACTTTCCCTACCCAGGAATGTGTTATAAAATGTGTTATGTATCTGATCTAATGCAATTTTGCTTTGTTCTGCTGTGACAGTACTGTTTTCTTTGCAGTACGGCACCTCCCCTTTCCTGTTCTGCAGGTAGCTGCTAGCAGCCTTGTTAGCTGTTGTCAGTGGCCCACTTTGGGTTCCTAGGTGTTAATTCCTCATTTGTACTCCAATTTCCATGCTGCAACATTTCCTTATTTTTTTCCCATATCCTTTCTGGACAACCATTTACCAGGTGTACAGCATGCTTTCATCCACATTCACATGCACATTCAGTTAACTTGTATGCTCTCAGCTAAGCAAATCTATGGCTACTACAACACACCCCTATACTGCAGCTTTTCTTAGCAACAGGCAAACCAGATTAGCAATGCTCCAATGTGCTTACAGAAAAGGTGGCACACCCATCTCTTGATGTCATATTTATCTCCAGGGCACACCTCTGTGTTGTAACGCTATGCTGTGAGGTACATCCTTACACTGGCCTGGAATTTGTTATTCACTATTACTCCTCTTATTTGCATGGTATTGCCTACTAATTTCTAGTTTCCGAGCAGAACACTGTCACAGCCCCTTAGCAACTCTTGCGCCATGGTGTGGTGTAACATCCGTGCCATTGCCTATTATGGGGAAATCATGAAAAGTGTTACATTGCAGTTTTATTCCATATAATTCTATTTTCATTCTGATCCCGTTTGCGCACCGATGCCCTGTGCTTTAACTTCGCGTTAGTATGGGCATAAAATTAAATGTTCTTTTTTATATTTTGTGCATGCTTTCTTATGCCAATGGCTATACATTTAGCCATTGGCATATATTAACAGTATCATACCAGTGTTTGGTCCATTGACATGGCTCCGATTTTATGTTTGCAAAAATGTAAACAGTTTTTTTCGGTTTACATTTCTGCATGCTTACACTATGCCTGCGCCACTTCCTGAATCGCTATATACCTTCATTTGCATACTACACTGCTGCACATGGGGTAATTAGCATACAGGCACCGGGAGCTGTGCTGGTGTAGTGTACACGGGGTAGTGCATGTAGGAAAAGCTTGTACCTGAATCACTCGGCAGCTATATTTGGTGTTAGATCGCTGACAATATGCTTGCACCTGGCGCAAGCTTCATGAATCCCAGGGAGACTGTTCAAATAGTAGGGTTTTTAAAGACAGCTGATTGACTTTATAGTATCTCTTGAGAGTTTCCCTGTTGGAGTGTTTTATTTTTCTAACTTGGTTGTAGCAGTGTTGCTTTTGTTTATTACTTGAGTTTTTAACAGTGAAGTTTGGAAGGTGGTCTCTTAATGTGTCAGACATGGTTGTCTGCATGGGTTTATGTCAGAAGATCAAAAGTTCAAAAGACTGAAAATCAAAATATCTAAAACTCAAAATATTGAACATATTTTTAATGCAGGGGGTAAGCCCCCCCTGCTAATTATATATACCAGCTCCAAGATTGCACAACACTGGAGAAAGGGCAAATTCCATTTTCAATAGTTTGAGTTTTAGATAATTATGCATGGTTTATAAGTATACGTAGGTTAAGGAGGACATGTTATACAACACATAACAATGGCTAATGTCTGTACTAGATAAGTTCTTATTCGAGTTCAAAACAAAGCTATTGAAATGCATTTTGTTTGACATGTTCTGCAAAAAGCTGCATCTTTGTTGTTCAGTCAACAGAGTGAGAGCCTGAAAGTAAAGGAAAGAGCAGAGTTGCACTAAAGGAAGTAAGTGTAGCCGGGGTTGGAAGGATAGAGAAAGACTGGGGAAGCAAAGGAGTTTACTAGTGTTACAAAAATGTGCTGAGAGTGAGTAGATACTGGGAAGAGATGAATGAGTTGGGGTACAATATAGGGTGGTTTTGAAAGAAAATTAAAGAGAAAGAGAAGATGGTGTGAAAAGAAAGTAGAGAGAAGGAGGTCAAGAGATGAAGAAAAAGTGTGTTGATATAAGTAGTTAAAGCGCTAAAGAAGCTAATGGAGACTAAAGGGAGGTGATGAAGCTGTGTATAGGATCATTATACATAGTCCGTGCGTGGCCAGAGTGCAAATTTAAGTAAAGATTTTAGCTGGATTTTAACAGGTCTGTGATATTGTTGTAGTTTTTGCGAGAGAGAGAGAGAGTTGAATGGAATTCTAAGTTTGGAAATTGGGGAAATGATCTAACATTAGTGGCTTGTATTACTTGCAGTGTGGAACATTGTAGGCAGAAATAAGATGACCTGCAGAGGTGAAGACCTGACTAGCATGCCCAGAGAGTCACAGAACGTCAGGAGAGCAGGTCACAGTTCGGTAGTATGTATGGAACTGGCATTGTTGTTACAACATTTAATACTGATTTTATGTCACTGGATTATTTAAAAGACTGTGGAGCTTACTAAAACATTGTACAGTACTCGTAGTGTAAATGAACTTAGAAACAAGATATATTTACAGAAGCATGGCCTATCCCAAGTATAATAGCAAACTATGAAAGTTATTACTAACTTTGGTTTTACTTTAATGTACATGGAAATGCCATTATTGTACTTTGGTACTGGTCATACACTTTTCCAGCACATGGACAAGCTATTATTGTACTCTAGTTGGGGCCACACATTTTTCCTATTCACGGATACACCATTATTGCACTGTGGTACTGGTTATACATTTTCCTGCACATTTTTGCATTCTGTGTGTGGTTATATATGTTTTCTCTCCACAGGGACATACCATTATTGCACTTTAAGCGTGGCTAAACAATTGTCCTACACATGGACATAACATTATTGCACTCTGGTACTGGTTATACATTTTTTTCTGCACATGGACATTCCAGTATTGTACTCTGGTAGTGGTATACATTTTCATACACATGACCATACTTTTATTCTACTCTGGGACTGGATATACATTTTTCCTGCACATGGACATACCATTATTGCACTCTGGTAGGGGTTATACATTTCCTGCCCACTGACATACAGTTATTGTACTCTGTGGTTATACATTTTCCTGCACAGGGACATGCCATTACTGTACTCTGGTTGTGGTTATTCATTTTTCCTGCACAGGGACATGTCATTATTGTACTCTGGTTATGGTTATCCATTTTTCCTGCACAGGTACATGATATTATTTACTCTGGTTGTGGTTGTACATCTTTCCTGCTCATGGACATACCATTGTTGTACTCTGGTAATAAGTATGCATTTTCCTGCATAGTCTGATACATAACAAAATGTTTGCTCAGAAGTTTTTACAGTATAAAAATAATCACAGTTGCCTTGTTCGAAAGACAAAACCTTAACTGTTTAGTTTCCTATGTATGCATGTTCTAATACAGTAAAGGTCTGTGTTGCATGAACTTATTTCTGACTGTAGCTGTTTGGAGCCATGACTCAGATTTTAAACTGTTAGTTACAGCAACAGAAAGCAACTTTTAGGCCAATATTTGCTAGTTTTTTTTCTATCTGGTGCTTTTTTGGTATGTCAGCACAGAGCTATATTTTTTTTACCTTCAGAAGAGTTTGAAGTCTCAAAGGTAATCTTTTCTTTTTTTTCAATAATAATTCTTTATTTTATTTTTTCCAAACAACTAATACAGTACTACCAACTACTTACAATATGTACATGAATGCTTCCAACAGTTACATAGAATCATTATACATACCTATACATAATGAAGAAAAGAGAACTAGTAAACCATATAAGACTTATCTCAATAAAATTCAACACAGTTATTTTTTTTTTCAGAGAATAGTGGAATGGGAACTTAGCTAAATACAATGTTAAAGATTTGTTCCTATTTTTTGTATTGTTTACATTTTTCTTATGATCTAATTAGAAATTTTTATGTGCTAGAATATGTTTGGTGGCTACTATCTTGAAATTGAGTTAAATTTGTGAGAGAGGAGGCCGTATAATACAGCGTTATTAAATATCATCAATTGGGTAAATTTAATATTTGATTATATATTTTATTTATTTAATCAAACCATATGCTGCAGTTTATAATTTACATTCCTGTGTAAACGTTTCTTCTTCTTCTCTTTTGTTATTCATTTCCTTTTTACTTTACTAACTTATTATTTTGATAGGTCTTTCTTATTATTATTTTAATTAGATTGGGGAGATTCAACTCTTCTCTTCTATATTATTGTGAATGATACTAAAAAAGGATATAAATCAAAGTAGGGTTAAATTAATTATGGTCTATCAGCTGGTTACCAATTTTTTTTTTTGATTTTTTGTGAAATGGTTGAAGAATTATCATAAAGATTTAAAAGATTTAAAAAGATAAAAGATTGAAACTATATATGTTATTTATGTTCCAACACAACAAAGTACACTTTAAGAGTTTTTTTTTTTTTAAAAAGGTGCCCTTGTGCAGTTATATCAATTCCTTGACATGTTTTATTATGAGAAAGAACCATTTAGGAACCCATTTGAAGTTACACCCATCAAAAGTTAATTATTCTTAAAAGTCTATTGGTGTTTATTATTAAATATATTTCTTGAGCCATCAATTTTATCATACAATATCTAACTTTTCTAGGTTCCCATAGAAATCTAGCTAGTTCCTAGATAAAGGTAATCTTTTCTAATATAATGTTTCAGTAGTTTACTGATCTTGGTATGAAAGTGGGTTAAGTCATGAAATTTGATGACATTTTTTGAGAGTGGGCTACATTACATTTAACTCTTATGAAAGCAGGCTTTAATCACAAATACATATTTGCGTGAGAGTGGGTTTTAATCACAATTACATGCAATCTTGTATTGTATGACAGTGGGTTTTATTGCATTGTGAGTGGGTAATATTTCCATTATAATGAAATTACAATGGGTGCAAG
This sequence comes from Protopterus annectens, assembly GCF_019279795.1. Classification (NCBI taxonomy): domain Eukaryota; kingdom Metazoa; phylum Chordata; order Ceratodontiformes; family Protopteridae; genus Protopterus; species Protopterus annectens. Next base: position 1,459,501,329 of record NC_056741.1, read on the forward strand.
TGTAGGACTATTAAAGGAGCTGGAGTTTGGAACTCCAGCAACACATATGTTTAATAAATATGGACAAGAAAGCTGTAATTTGGTAAAGTAGTCTGAACTCATTAAAATTATAGCACACTGCAGTTCCCTGAGAATGGATATTTTGATAAGGCTATTTTATGAAATCCTGGAAAAAAATCAAATTAAAAAAAAACAAGGTATCTGCCTCTTGTTGGTCAGTAATAAGTATACATTTTCCTGCATAGTCTAACTAGCAGGAAGAATTTAAGAATGAGGAAAAGTAATCTGTAGTTAGAAGTTTAAAATATAATTCTGCTAGATTAAAAAAACAGCTAAATTCAGCTAACAAGACAGTAAATACATTACAGAATTGTGCAGAAGATAAATCTGATGGTACCTGGGGACTTTACTCTTTAAAACAATTAAAATTGAAAATAACTTAACCCAACTTTTCTGATAATGACTAGCTCCTAACTCCTTCAGCTCCTTCTTCCACATTTATGACTATTCTGCTCCTTATGGACCAGATAACCTTCCCACTATGTGACAGTAGGTAGGAGACTGGCTTGAAAATAGTCCCTCTACTATTCTCCCTGATACTTGTCAAGTTGTATCTAGTATGTCAGCTCATTCTAAAGGTTTTCTTTAGAAAACTAGATTCCATCAAAAGTGGCAGCAACATGCTTTTTAAAATCCTGATCAGATTTAATAAGAATAGCAAATAAAAGTAAACATCTCTCTCCAAAATACAAGTATGTCTCTTGGACAAAACACATGTATAAGTGGAAATAATTTAGTAACAAAAGTGTCTTCTAAGACAAATGCTTTGAATAAATTCAAAAAGCTTATTACACAATCTCCAATAATGATTGATGTAGAAGAAGACAGATAGAATCCACCTCCCAGCAAAACTCCCGGGATACACCACCACCTTCTGATTCATCCTCTAATGATGAAGCCACCATCTCTATCAAAGCATATAATACTAGGATTCCTCCTTTGAGTTAGGTTCCTAATCCTGCAGCAGCACAGAGTGGTGGTACCGAGCCCACTATAAGAGTAGACTGTCCATGGGCTACAGTAGACTTTTAATCTTTTGTAGATTCTGTCTCTCCTATAAGAACACATTCAGATAAATATGATAAAAGTTTGGAAGGATATGCATGGTTACAAAATTATATAACTGAAGACTTGTGGGCATGTTTTAAAAGCCTTCAATCCTCCAGATATTTTTAGAAAAATATCGGAAAAGTCTTCTATAAGAGATAATGTTCCAAAACACACAGATGAAAGATTCCCAACAATAAGAGCTGGTTTACTGAAGGCAATTACTACAGCATGCCTTCCAACATCTAACTGGATAAGGATTAAAGCCATTGCACTGAAGGAAAAATAACATCTACTGAAGTGTATTTGCAACACACGACAGATGCATCTCAGGTATTTCAGGGCATCCAGAGCCTACTGAAGGTGCGTCAGTCAATGGATTTTCATCAGCCTTTGTAGAAGGCTTATTACCAGCTATAGAAGATCAGATCAACTAGGTTTGTCTATACTGGCCAGTTTAGGTATTCATAAAATAACTAAAAAGTGACTAAACAAAGTAAAACCACCAAAATGTATTCAACACAACATCCAGTAAGCACTTCTGTCTATTATAAGATTTCTTCAGACTGAATGGATCACTACAAAAAAAACTCATTAAATAATCAAAATAATTCACACATCAATTAAATTAATTAAAAAAGACAATTCTGCCTGTGTCAATGTCTGACCTTTCTTCTCCATAAAAAAACTTTGAAATTCGCTTTATGATTTAAACCTGGAGGGTTGCTGGCATCCAATTGCACTTGCCAGCAATAATCCTTCTGGTCTAATTCTTCTTCTACAGTGAATCTATTCAAATAGTTAGGGACACTGTCTAAAACAAAGAATTTTGGTGAACCTTTACAATCAATACTAGCATAACACTTACCCCAAGTATTGTTAACATCTCCTATTTCAATAGCATACAAATGCTCATAAATCCTTTTATGTAACTCTCTTGTTGTCCTTCCTACATCATAGGCTGGACAAACTGATCAAAAGGAAAAATAGACAACAAATTTAGATTTGCAGCAATAATAACCTTGTGTAAAACATTTTTTACCATTAACAGTCACATCATTCCCATCCACTTTTAAATACTGACAATAATTGCAACTGTAGAATGTATACATTCCTTTTTTGTTTAGGGCTGTATTTTTCTCACCTAATTTACTCTGAAGATATCTTTAAAATGCCTCCTTCTTTTATTATTAAATGCTGGCCCTTCCCCTACTTTTTTTTTTTACTTCAGGGAAACTACTTAATATTTTCCAGTTGCAGATAATATTGCGAAGGGACAATTGTTAAGATTTAGTGAATTAACTGAGGATGATAATTTGTTTTTAGAGGAAGGGGCAGCCTTATGCTCTAAAATTTTAGTCAGTGGTTAGCCAGGGTGCATCCAGACAATTTTGAGAACAGAATGTGACTACAAATTAGCAATGTTTTTGCAGTATTCCCTGGATGCGGATAGCATTAAGGTTGTTATTCATAGCAACTGGAAGAGATTAAGTAGTTTTTCTGTAGTTAAGAAAAAGTAGGGGAAGGGCCAGCATTTGTTAATAAAAGAGGGATAAGTTTTAAAGATATTTTTCAGAGTAAATTAGATAAGAAAAATACAGCCCTAAACAAAAATGGAATATATAAATGTTACAGTTGCAATTATAATCAATATTTAAAAGTAGATAGAAATTATAGAGTCATAGGTTCATAGGTATTTACTAGGGTAATGACCACAAGGTCCTTTTCAAGCTTAGCCATGTATTCTAAATCTCTGACGAGATCTGATTCCCTTAATAAGTGTAAGCATGGGCCTGGGAGATAAACCATTTACAGGTTACCTGTTTGCATCAGAAACATAGGTGCCAAACCAGGGATGAATTTCCAGTTTCCTATCCAGTTGTCCAAGTTGCACTTGAACTGGATTAGGGAGGAACTCTGCTTTACATGGATGGGGAGCCTATTCCATAGACAGGGTAGTCTCTGGGATACATACCTATCTCTCCAGCAGGTCCTATTTATATAACAGGCAAGGTTTAAGTCTTTATAATGAGTAATTCTGGTACTGTTTGTTTTATGGATATGAAGGAGGTCCATCAGAGTGCGGTTTAACAATGCTCTGTATGCCAGGTATAGATCTCTACTCAAAAGCTTGTAGGAGACAAAATACAGGAATAGGGCCTTGAGGTGCTCTGCATAGGACATATTACTTACACCCTGTTTCTTTTAGGGAGGAACCTGTGTGGACATTCCAGTTGTTGTATATGCCTAGTTAGATACATACCAAAGGGGGCATTGTACTCAATGATAGGTTTGATGAATGCCGAATACAGTGGAACAGAGACTTACTTGGACCTAGATGCCATACTTTTGTTTATAAGTTGCACAACATAGAATGATTTCCTAACCACTGTAGACACGTGATGATCAAAGGCTAGATTACTATCTATGTGTGTCCCTAAGTCCCTGATTACTGGGACAACTCTAACGTGTGTTGTCAATGTGATAGTTACCATGGATGGATGATTTCCCAAAGAATACTATTATGCATTTCTCAGCATTTAGTTTTAGTCCATGACTCTGACACTAGTTGTTTGTCTGTGTCAGCCCCTCCTGGAGAATATTTGTGTCAGTGTGAGATTCAATGACAGCTCCTAATTAGCAATCATCTTCAGATTTAGTCAGCCAAAAACCCATGACATTGGCCTTGACTTCTGAGAAGTAAATGCCAAAAAGAAGCGGCCCAAAGACTGATCCCTGAGGGACTCCACTTGTGACTGCCCTCTTTATAGAAGTGGACTCCCCAATTCTAACTTCCTGGGTCCTACCTGTGATCCAGTTGGCTAGCCAATGGGTGACATATGGGTTTGTACCTAACCTCTTTAGTTTGTCAACAATGCCCGAGTGGGGTATTGTGTCAAATGCATTGGCCAGGTCAAGGTAGGCAGTGTGAATGATTTTGCCCTCATCCAGTGCTTTGGTGACATTCTCAAAGAAGTACACCAGGTTGAGTAGGCATGATCTGCCCTTTACAAAACCAGACTGAGTTGGGTCCAGTGTATGGAGGTTTACTATATCTCTATTGATCATCTCCATGATAATTCTTTCTATGGCTTTGCATATAAGACTAGTGAGACTTAGGGGTCTGTTGTTTCCAGGGTCTGTAGATGGCTCACCTTTGTGCAGAGGGATGAGTGTTGCCTTACTCCATTCATGTGGCATGAAGCCTGTTTGGAGGCTACAGTTAAATATTAATTCTGGAGGCCCTGATAGGTCATGTTTCATGCTATTTAGAAGACATCCTAGGATATTGTCTGGGCCCATTGATGCAGTGTTCTTCATCTTAGAGAGAGCATTAAGGACCTGTTCCCTAGTGATAGTAGGGGGAGTTATATTTGATGATATTTCCTGAGGGAAGGCTGATGGGGAGACCGGAGTTTTATTGGAGCTGAATTTGTCAGCAAGGAGGTTTGCTGTATCTTCTGGCTCAGTATAGGTGGCTCCATATACAATGGCCTCTGCACACAATTGTGTATTGCTTTTGAGGTTGTGGGCATAGCTTAGGAATGCTTTGTGGTTGTGCTTGGCCTGAGAGGCCAAACTTACCTCAAATTTAGCTTTGGTAGACTTTATTTGTCCTCTGAGTTGTTTGTTTAGCTTAATGAGCATGATTTTATCCTGCATGATGTTACTGTTAATGGAAAAAATATATGCAAGGTTATCATTGCTGAAAATCTAAAGTTGTGGTCTATTTTTTCTTTTGCTCAGTTTTTCCAGCCTATTATGTAGGAAGCACAAGAGAGTTACATAAAAGGATTTATGAGCATTTGTATGCTATTAAAATAGGAAATTGAGAAGGTAGACATAGATAGAGATTATTTCTACAATGAACCCCAGAAAAATTAAAGCAAAACGTATGCCCACCTATTTCACCTCAGACCCAGCAGAGTGGGTCATATATTAGCCCTTGCATTAATAGTGGCTAGAGTGGACACTGGAATAATGAATATCCTTTACTTCAGTAAACAAATCCATCTTTTCCGCCTACTACTCAGCCCAGTGTCCAAGCTCCACAGCAAGCAGAATGACAGCCTCCTGACTGGAGCAATGCTTTGCAGCCACCAGCATGGCAGCAATGGCATTAGGACAGCCATGAACAGGAGACACATCTCTTTCCTCTGGTATCAGTAGGTCAAGACAATCCTTTTATTAATATTACTGCCAGCAGTTCTACTCTTCCTCTTCTTATTTACACAGGAACAATTTGATCTTGATAACCTCATCATCAAATGTGGAAAGCCTCCCACTGTCCACACAGTCAGTTTGTGGTCTGGGGTTTCTGGGGCAATCCAGAAGACAAAGCCTCTCCCTATTCAAATAGGTCCATTAAAAGTGCAGCATGTATTTATTTTAGGAAATGTTGCCCCTTTGAATCTTTTAGGTGCAGATTTGCTGTGTAAATTATGATGCACTGTATTCTACACACCAGGTGGTGTTTTCCTTTATGTTCCAAATGAACCCCTCCCCCCTGGGTCTGTATTCAGCTGATATTTGTTCAGTCAAAGACTAATTCTTTGAAGTACATTGATCAGAACAGACCTGTAGTATAACTGAGCTGAACAGACATGAAACCATTCATCTGCAGCTGTGGACTATCCATGACAATGAGGTATGGCTCATAAAAGACACACACCCAGCTAGAGTCATATTCAAACCTTATTAGCCATTACCAGTGGTGGTTTGGTACCCCTTATCAACAAAGGCAGAGAAAGGAATTGAACTTACCATTTGTGCCTTACTCAGTCAAGGAATAATAGTCCCATACAGGACCCCATGTAGTATACCTATTTTGCCAGTAAAAAAAAAAAAATAGACAAGGACACCTACAAGGCTTAAGAGCAGTTAATACAATAGTACTGCCAACTTTTCCTATAGTACCTAATCTGGCTACTATACTAAGTCCTATTATGTCAACAGCTACCACCTTTTCAATGACAGATATTTCTTCTGTTTTCTTTTCTATCCCTATTCACCCAGACAATCAGTATTTGCCTTTACATATGAAAGACAACATATACATGGAGAAGTTATCCCAAGGATATGTAGAATCACCTACTCCTTTCTCTAGAAAAATGAAGAAACAATTAGATAAAATTCAGTTTCCCTGTGGGTCTACCTTAGTACATTATGAGATGATTTACTTTCAGCTTTTGATTCTTATTCTAGCTCTCAACAAGATAGTATTTTTTTTCTTTGAGCCAAGTAAGCAGAACTGGGATTTAAGGTTAATAAAAGCAAAATTGCAGTTGTAGAAATGACAAGTTCAATATTTAGGACATCATATATCAGGAGGCTCCCAGCAAAATGTACCTTCACACATTATTGTTATTCAAGCTGCACCATGCCCTACATTGTTAAATCAGGTGAGGGCTTTTCTGGGACTGACAGGTTACTGCTGACAATGGGTTTCAAATTATGCAGAGGTGGTACAACTATTGTTAGAATTATCAAAGAAAGACACCCCTGATCTCTTACCCTGGCAGAAGCATCATGATCAACCGTTCTTTCAGCTAAAAGCTTTAGTCACCAAACCTCCTGATCTTGGATTACCTGATTATTCAATCAGATTTTTTTTTTATTTTGTTGTGAAAGGAATAAAGTAGCCTTAGGATTATTAGTTCAGTGGAGAAATGATGGTATTAGACCTGTTGTTTATTACAGTACAAATCTTCTTCCTGCAGCTGCAGCCGTTCCTCACTGCCTTAGGGTGGTGGCTGCAATGGCTCAAATAGTAGAAAAAGCGGCTACCATAACTCTCAGGCATGAGACGTTTGTGGCAGTTTGGCATTCTGTAGAATATTGCTGCTAAGAACTAAAACACAATGTATGCTTCATGATTGTCTAAATGTGAACAGTTCTTGCTTAATTACCCTTCTTTGCATGTTATTAGATGTCTGCCACTTAACCCTGTTTCTTTAATTACTACAGCAGATGAAGGTAAACTCCATGATTGTGAATTTGTAGTTAACCATGTGCTTTCTCCTCCATCAGATTTAAAAGTAGTCCTGCTGCCAAATTCTGAGTTGCTTCTATTTGTTGATGGGTCATATGTTCGAAGAGAAGGCAGCACATTAGTACCAGCATTTTCTGTGTGCAGAAAAAAATCAAGTACTGCGGATCATGCAATTAAATGGAAATGTGTCTCCACAAATAGCTGAACTTGTAGCCATTACTGAAACTTGTAAATTAGCAAAGGACAAAACTGTAACAATCTTTACAAATCCACATTATAGTTATGGGGTAGCACGTGATTTTGAATCACTTTAGAGAGAAAAATTGTATATGACATCAGCAGGAACTCATTAAAAATTCTGTTTCTGTCAGTGAACTGTTAAATGCATTCCTATTACCTGGGGAAATAGCTGTGGTCAAATGTGCCACACATAGTACTGATGATTCTTACATTTCAAAGTGAAATGTTTTTGCAAACATGGCAGACAGACAAGCTGCATTGTCTTATAATGTTCAGGATTCATTGTTTCAGCAATTACAAAAAACTAATGCACCCATTTCTTTACAGGAATTATTTTTTTCAAAATCAGGCTAATGACTTTGAAAAATGTAAGATGAATACATGATGGCTGTAGCAGCTCCCCAGTCTCAATTTGCCACCATCTGTATGGGAAACTAGTACTCCCCTTATTCTTTCCTAATGCAATTGGTTTAAGCTTGTCATATACCCTCTCATTTTTGGATAAATGCACTGACGACTAATTTATCTTTGATTGGTATGCCCTTTACACCTCTGATGTCATTCATCATTTTATAAATACATACACTATTTGTGTAGAGTATAATAAGTCATGGGGACCTTTCTGTTGTGTACAGTGGGGATTTCAATGGACTAGCACAGTGTTGGAAATATAAGTTGGTTTTAGCAATTGTAGATGCTTTTTCTAGATAGTTTGAAGTTTACCCTTGTGCAGGAGTGATGGGACTATGGTCACAATGAAAACTGTTACAAGAACTTATACCTAGATTTGGTGTTCCTTGTTGCATTCAGGCAGGCAGGGGAACTTATTTTACAAGCAGGCAGTGCAACAAGTGTGCAATGTTTTGAAGGTTAACATGCAATATCGTTGCCCACACAGACCTCAAGCTTCAGGAATTGTTGAAAGAATGAATCAGACTTTAAAATCTAGAACTGCTAAATTGTGTGAGAAAACTGGTCTTAAATGGCCAGAGGCGTTGCCTTATTATTTAGTATTTATAGTTCAGTTAGCAGCCCTAGAAAATGTTTAACAATGTTGTAGATGAACCCACCTACTTTACAAAACAAACTATGAGAAACTTAAAGGTATTGTGATCAGTGCTAGGAGCCTAAATACAAAAACTCAACTCTCTGCAAGCTCTCCTAACCCTAGAGGGCATCAATATATGTGAAATGACAGAAACATGGTTCAAACTGGGAGAGAGCACTTTGGCATGCAAAGCTACAATACTTTCCATACATTTCAACCAGCTACTTCACAGGAAGGGAAGAAAGGTGAAGGTGTCTCAGTCCTCATCCAGAAAAGACTCACATCAAGGATGTAAATAGCATGATGCCCTTGAGATCCTTCATGTCCAACTTACCATCGACAAACTCTCTTAATATACACTTCTGAGCTACAGAATGCCATCTTTCACCCAGGAATGTCATTACCAGAATTAACTAGAGTCACTTGGTGTTAATCCAAATACCAAATTCCTGGCTAACTTCAACTATTCAGCCATAGACTGGGAAATATGTACCACCACTAATTAGCAAGCCTAGAGATTCCTGATCTTTGCCAATAGAAATGTCCTGGAACAAATTGCCAGAATATACCATAGGAAACACCATAATTGGCATTGTCCTCACTAATATTAGGGAATTATGCTTCTTCCCCATTGTAATACCCTCACTTGTTAGTTCTAACCATAAAGTTGTCTCCTCATAATAACGATAAAACAAGAGTCCCACACTCACTCAAGTACTTTAAAAAATTTCTCTATGATTAACTTACCACTTATGAGTGATTCCCTGACTAGATTTAAATCCTCCCAAACACAAAAGATCTGCTTTTTATGTGGAAACATAAGCACCCAACATTTACCAAAGTGTACACAATTCCACTGAAGCTGCAGTACTCAAAAGAAGCAAGTGCAACACAAACCCTAAAAACAAACTGCACTGGTAGAATCACAACATAAATACGGTTTATAATAAAAATTAATAAAATAATAGCTAAAAGGAAAAAGTTCAACATTCAGCAAAATAAGAATTCACTTATTGAATTAACAAGCAACTCGGGAACAAAGTAAAAGCTACCAAAGCCAAATTTTAGTAAAAGAAATATCACCCCAAACAAAGAATAAACACAAGGCTTTCTTCAGCTATATGCACAATCTGAAGTGTGCTGTGCACAGCAGTGTGCTGAACTAATTGTAAATGGCACCATGTATATGGAAACTGGATATAGTAAACCTACAAGTTGGCAAATTCAGCTCAAACCCCCCCCTCCAGTAATCTCACAAGAAATATCAGGAAACCATACAACCGAGGTGTGCTCAAAGATCAAAAATATGGCTTCTGTAGATCCTGACAATATTCTAGGATGCATCTTTACTAGCATGAAACAAGATAGTTTTATGACCTTAACAACACTTTTTAACTTCAGCTTCCAAATTGGCTTGGTACAAAGTGAATTGAAGATAGTAGCAGTCATAATCCTGCTCAAGGAGGAGCCATCCACTACCCTGGGCAATTACCATAAGTCTGACCAGCCACACTTGTAAAGCTGTGGAATGACTTATCCTAGAACTAATCAATAAGGACCTAGGAATCCTCCAAACACTGGAGGCATCACAGTTTATTTTTTTCAAGACAGGTCATGTCTGTTCAACCTAATTGACTGTTTTGTACAGTTACAAAAGCAATGGACGAAGGGAAGGCAGTACACACTACCTACCTTGACCTGCTGAAGGTCCTTGACACTATACCTCATTCAGACATTGTAGATAAGCTTGCCAGTCTTGAAATAAAACCCTTATATCACCCAATGGATTAGCAACTGGTTCACAGATAGGACAAAGGAAGTCAAGATAGGGCTTGCCACCTCAACAAAAAGACCTATCACAAGTGTGGTCTCACAGGGCCCTGCTCACAAGAAAAAGTAAACTTTGAGGGCTTATGGCTGGGAGCAGTCACTGAATCCCCAAGGACTCTACAGCCCTACAGAATGGCTTGTATCATGCAAACAGCTAGTGTCAGAGTCATGGACAAAACAAAACAAAATGCCAGCAAGTGCATTATTGTGTCCTATAGATAATTCAACTACCCCTAAAAAGTATCCCACTGACAACACACCTCTTAAGAGTAAACCCACTAGTCAAAGATTTGGGCACTTATATTGACAGTGACCTAGCTTTTGACCAAAACATGTCCACTGTTCTGTGGAAATCCATCTATATTGTGCAGCTTATAAATAAAGGGATTGCAATAAGGTCCAGAGACGTCATTGCTCCACTTTACTCAGCTGTCATCAGTTCCATCATAGAGTACAATGCCACCTTTGGTGTGTACCTGTCAAAGCACTTTCAGCAACTGTAGCAGTCACAGAGGTTCCATACAAAAGAAATAGTGGGCCTATGGCACATGACCTACATGAATCACCTCAAAGCCATGTTGCTATACTCTGTCTCATACAGGCGATTAGGATGTGACATATGCCTGTCTTTATAAGGCATCCACAGACCCAGCAGTAATGGACCTACTGCACATCTGCAAGTCAAATGGTATTAGAAATTATAGCTACAGAGAACTCTGGCTCCAGAGAACTCAGCCTCTTTTGCAACATAAACAGAATAGTCTGGAGGGAAAAGTTCATATATTAAAGGATACCACTACTATGGAAGACTCCCCACATACATAAAACAAACCCCTTCCATAACCCTATGTAAGAGTAAGGTGTGTTGGCTATCATTTGTATTTATATCCTTTTGTTCTTGGTGCAGTATGTATTCTTCCTACTTTGAATTGCATCTGGTTTGATGTTACATTTGTTATAATTTGATTATATTGGCAAGAAAGATTAAAATGCTGGACACGGTGTGATACTGGGTTGTTTGAGGGTGTTTAACCTTTACCCACTTTTGCTTGTTCATGAGTTACTATATTTAAGAACAATTGAGTACATGATTGAAGAAGGACATGCTCCCAGAATAAATATTTATGTAATAATGCCATTTTTCTACAGTAACTGTTAGTGCATGAGATGTTTTATGCCTGTGATTAATTTCATGGATCCTGTGTGTGTTCCACCTAGGTCTAATGCTTACATATCCCTTATCAATAACCAGGCTTTAAAAAGCTATAGAGTCCTGTGAGATGTGGGTGAAAAAGCCAGGTTAATTTTATTCAATATGAAAATAGATATGCCTGGCATCAAGTAGAAAACTGACAATGACAAAACTCACAAGGTTATGAAGGGAGTGAAGAGTTCTGCTTTTTGCAATATGTGAATATCAACAGCTATTCCTATTTCAAATGGGGAAAAGAGTATCCTAAGAAATTAGTTTATGTTTGAGTTATGTAGCCTTGCTTACTCAACCCTTACCACCAATACCATGTGGCTATAAAAAATATGATTAGTCACACTGGAATAAGAAGAAGGATTCTCCTTCTCATCCCAAAAGTATACACAACCATGTTTTTTCATTTTATTTTTTTAGTCACAATCTGATCTACCAAATGAATCCTCCTCCTTCACTTAATGACTCTCACCTCTGATCCCTAAGACCTATTCATTCCTTGCCTTCTCAGACATCATGATTTTCCCATTCAGGGTGAAGATTGGGACCATCCTCTCCTTAGGGAAAAAGCTGGTTGGCCTATTCATTCCATGGGCTAGAGCTCAGTACTTTTGTCCATTCTGAGAGGAGAGAGCTAGGTCTGAAGGACAGAGACAGTTAGAACATCAGGTGGACCTATCTATCCTTACCTGGTAGAATCACAGTGTTTCTTGCAATTGCGATTCCCAGTGAATCACACATGTGATCTATTGCCTGTGTAGTCTCTAGTTTTGGCACCACTCACAATGCAAGGCCCATTTCTGCTTGCAATACATCTGCTCTCCAACAGTTGTTATTGTTGCAGTGACCCAGTGCCATCTCCTCCTCCAAGGATGGGCCAGAAAATGTCTGAGTTTCAAACTTTACATCACCTGCTTGGTCCCTCCAGTCACCATGTTGTTAATCAAATACTGGTGGACTGGGCCATAATCTGAGCTTTATCATGCTGCCTAAATATATTTCTATCACAAGGCACACTTTACAGGGAATTTCATCCATTTCATCAAATGAGTTAAAAGGAAGGAAAACAAAGGCTTTTGATTCAATTACAAAACATGTTTAGTCATTTGTACATTCATGTGTGATAGTATATCTTTCTGCTTAGATTTTTTTTATGAAAAATGTTCTACAAATTTCACCTCTATCAATTTAGGTCTTCAGAGACTTTATGATGTTAAGTTGTCTATCTCACCTTCATTCTTGCTGGTTGGGTTTGGATCCGATCCTCGGCTCTGACTTGGCCATCTTCAAAAGCTCGAGAGCTGCTTACTGGCTCGAGGTCCCCTCCTATATCCCATGATGCCTGGCGCTAGATACCTAGATCTCATTTGCTGCTTCTGCTACGAGCTTGCGTTTACTGGCTCAGGTCGTAATTTTCACTTTGTTCTTATATTAGGACGTTTTTGTACTTTGTTAGGTATACTTTTATTGTTATAGCTTAGAGTAGATTCTATAGCAGTTTGTTGGTGTTTATCTCCCCTTCAAAACTTATTTTCTCCTTAGAGAGTTTTTCCTTTCCCTCCCCCACTCCCATTTACCTTCAAAGTAAGCCGTTTTAGTTAGAGGCTTATCATTGTTTATTTTTAAGGTAGACAAAAGTTTCTTTTTAGTACATTGTGGTAGCTTGTAGGTTTTATATTATTACAGTGTGTGTGTGTGCTGTTAGTGTGTGGTAACTTGTGTGAATTGTGTGTATTTTTTTTCAGTTACCGACTCTCCACTCTACTTGTTATTTGTATTTAATTTTCCTTTACAGGAATGTCTAAAGACACAAAAGTGTCGGGTTTCAAGAAGTGTGACTCATGCTGTCAGAAAATGTCTCTGACAGATGGTCACACTTCTTGTGTCTACTGCTTGGGCTCCCTACACCTGCAGGACTCTTGCTCGGTGTGTCATGCCTTTAGTCCAAGAGTCCTGCAGGAGCGTAGGAATAAGCTTATCGTGAGGGGTTTGCTTAAACCTGAAGGATCACTGGCCAAGACTCAGTCAGTGAAACCTTCTAGGCCATCAAAGCCATCGGCTCCCAGCTCGGAGCCATTGCCGAGTATGGCTTCTGCTTCAACTTCAGTTCCAGCTGGAACTGAAGTACCTATTTCTACATCAGATTCGGCTCCGACTGGAGCCGAAGAACCTATCTCTCAGTCGGCTCCGACTCTTCCGTCGGAACCGTCAGGGAGTCGTAAATGCTCCAGGTCACCATCATTGGAGTCAGTACACTCGGCTCCAGGGTCATCCTTATTGCAATCTGAGCGGAGTCATCGATCCCACTCTTCTCAGTCGTCTAGGCTATCTGACCATGATTTGGAGAGAGTGGTGAACAGGCTTTTAAAGTTGCAGGCCCTAGCAAAAATCTATCCAGCCCCCCTCACCAGAGGTCAGCTCTACCTTTTTATCCAATAGTCCCTCCTTCGACTCATCCCTTGAGTTCGGAGATGGAGCATGCTGTGGCTGGAACCATGGGTCCATCGGCACCAATACCTCCCCTTTCAGTGCCGTCGTCGGCTCCGATCTCTTCCATGGTGCCATCATTGGAGGGATCTGGCTGCCAGGACTCCCTCATCAGCTCTTAGGGGGCAAGTGTCTCCCTCTCGTTGCTTCGGCTCAGGTGAGTTCGGCTCCTACATTGGCTTCAGAGCCATCCCTCTCAGTGCTGGGAAGGATTCCAGTCTCTTCGGAGCCGAAGCCTTCTGCGGCATCGGGAAGGGGTGCCTTTGAGGTCATGAGGAGTGTGCTGGCATCTGAGTCAGCCACACGGTTGGCCTCATTGGCTCTTCCTCCCATGGTGCCTGGTCCTGCCTCTGCCCCTCCTCCAGACCCCAAGCGTGGGGATCAAGCACTCCAGAGCACCCCATTGGGTGTATCTTCCTCTTCCGAGGCCTCCTCTGCTCATTCAGAGGAGCCCCCTCAAAAGAGAAAATGCAAGAAGAAGCATGTTAACTCCCCTGAGTCTGTCACTTCAGATACCAATTTGGAGAAGGGTCCCCGAGATCCCCCTCTGAGGACATCTCCTTCTCAGACATCCTTGAAATCCTTAGGCAAAGTGGGAACTGGACTACCCTTAACACTTCCGAGGATGAGCCGGTATTCCTGAACGTGTTTAGTTCCCGACCCTTCACCTCCTGGGTGTCAACGCCTTTTGATCCACTGATAGTGGTGGCTCGAAAGGCATGGTCAGCTCCAGACGCAATGGAACCAGCTCCCTGTAGGCCCACAAAATTCATCACCTCCCCTCAGGACAAGCAATTGCTGACCAAGGGTGTTCCCGTTGATGCCATGATGGTAGCAGCGGCCACTAAAAAGGAGTTGGCTGAAACTTCTTCATCTGTCCATCCCCCTAATAAGGAATCTAGGACAATGGACAGATATGGGAAGCAGATGTTTTCCTCAGCGACCTTTTCCATGAGGTCTCTGAACTATTTGTGCCATTTTACCCACCTTCAAAGGGATCTCCTTAAAGTGTTAGAAGATACCCTTCAAGATCCATCAGCTGCGGGGGCTCAGGCTAAGATTGCATCCCAGCTGGTGACTCTAAATTCTGTAGTAAACTCCTCCATGCAGCTCATCTCTTATGCAGCCGATGGAGCAAGTAGGGCCACAGGCACAGATGTGGCTTTGAGGAGACACACTTGGATGTGGTTATGCAACTTTGTGGAACCCTTTAAGGTGTCTTTCACCAACACCCCCTTTGACAGTTCTGCTCTGTTTGGACCACAGGTGAAGAATACCCTTACCAGTGTGAGCAGGAAGGCAAGACTCTCTCTGCAGTTGGAGTCCATTTTTCCACTCCTTCAAGACCGTATCCCAAGTGTCAGAAGACTGGGAAGATGTGGTTCCGGAAATCCCAGGGAGCCGTGCCTGACACACATGGAGAATTTCCCTCAAGGGGCAGAGGAGTGAACAATAATAGACGCCACCCTAGGGGCAGGGAGGGTTCGCAAAATCAGGGCCAAAGAGAATCCTTCTCTGACAAGCCCTTCCAGCATCCCTGAAGTGCTGCCGGGCTGTCCACTTTCGGAGGCAGTCGGGGGAAGATTATCGCTGTACCCAGAAGCCTGGCAAAGTATAAAAAAAAATGGGTACTTTCTATCATATCCGAAGGCTACAAAATCCCCTTCTTTTGCACTCCCTACATTCCTAACAAATCCCTTCCAGATGTTTCACCCAATCTAAGGGATCAAACATTTCAAGAAATTTCAAAACTGCTAAGAAAAAGAGCCATCCAGTCAGTCCCAACAGACCAACAAAGATCCGGAATTTACTCAAGGTTCTTTTTGGTACCAAAAAGACAGGGGACTGGAGACCCATTCTG
Organism: Protopterus annectens; assembly: GCF_019279795.1. Lineage (NCBI taxonomy): Eukaryota > Metazoa > Chordata > Ceratodontiformes > Protopteridae > Protopterus > Protopterus annectens. The sequence goes on from NC_056741.1 coordinate 1,459,517,098, forward strand.
GATCTCAGCAGACTAAACAGGTCTGTTCAAAGAACGAAGTTCCGGATGGTCATGCTACAGTCCATTTTACCCTTTCTGGGTCAGGACAATTGGATGTGCTCCATAGATTGTCAGGACACGTACTACCATATCAAAATGCACAGAAGCTCCAGAAGATTCCTCCGCTTCCAGCTGGGAGCCAGTCATTATCAGTTCAGAACGCTGCCCTTTGGTCTCACCACAGCCCCCAGGGTGTTCACCAAATGTTTGGCAGTAGTCACCGCTCACTTGAGATGGCAAGGATTCCAGGTGTTTCCATATTTAGATGACTGGCTCCTTACTGCAACCACCAGGCATCACCTGCTGCTAGCCAGAGACTACACCATCCAAATGTACTCCACTGTAGGCATCACAATAACTTTAAAAGTCTGCATTTTTGCCTTGTCAATTTATCACCTTTATAGGTGCAAACTTAAACACAAAGGACATGTCAGCGACTCTACCAGTAGACAGAGTGTTAGCCATTCGACGACATGTGCAGGTCTTATTAGGATGCAAAAAGATTCAGGCCAGATTTGTCCTAAAAACATTGGGTCTCATGGCAGCAGCTATAATACTAGTCCCCCTTTCATGCTTTCATATGAGGATTCTTCAGTGGATGCTGTTCACACAATGGTCTTTCCAGCAACTCCCAATATCTCACAGGATAATGATTACACAGTCATGCAAAAACCAACTTGTCTGGTGGATGGTTTCCCCATCACTACACCAGGGCAGACCATTCATTCTTCCTCCCCCAGTAGCTACGGTGACCACAGACACCTCCCTGATTGGTTGGGGGGGCATTATCAGGGCAGAACAGTCCAAGGCACATGACAGCCTCATGAGTACCATCTGCATATCAATGTCTTGGAGATGAGAGCCATGCTTTTAGCGTTGCAAGCTCTTTAGAACTCTTTTTCCCACCGGGACCATTGCAATTCAAACAGACAATATGTCAGTGGTATGGTACATCAACAAGCAGGGCGGAACCAAGTCATACCCCTTATGTCGAGAAGCACTCAGACTTTGGCAGTGGGCGATCTCTTCCCAACGGTTTCTGATAGCAGTGCACATCCCTGGGAAGTCCAACATTATAGCAGACAGGCTGAGCAGAGCAATTCTTATGCCTCACGAGTGGTCTCTCAATCAGACTGTGGCGGACAAAATCTTCCACAAATGGGGTCAGCCTTGCTGCGACGTTTTTGCCACCCCCTTCAACAGCAAGTGTGACAATTTTTTCTCTCTCCTACCTCTTCCTGGACACCTCCCTAGAGACGCTCTAGTTCATGATTGGCCCCAGGGACTTCTTTATGCATTCCCTCAATTCCCCCTGATTCCCAAACTAATTCAGAAAGCTACCACACTGGGATGCAAGATGATCCTCATTGCCCCTTACTGGCCTCCACAAATTTGGTTCCCCTTCCTGCATCATCACCTTCTGGAGCAGCCCTGGACCCTGGACCCAATTCCAGATCTCCTGATCCATCAATTGGGTGGGCTGCACCAGTCTCTTCAATCTCTCCAGCTCACTGCTTGGTTTCTCCACTTCCGAATTTAGCCAGGCTTCCCAACATCTCCCATTCGGTGCGTGAAATCATCTTATCCTCGCATAAGTCGACCACTAGAAAGACTTACTCTAGTAAGTGGAAACATTTTTCCTTATGGGCAGAGAACAGGAATATAGATCCCTTTTCAGCCCCTGTGCACCATATTTTAGATTTTCTAGCAGAACTTTTTCGAACTGGATCCTCTTCTGCCATGATTAGAGTTCAGCTAACTGCAATTCCAAACTTTCATACGGGCCTATCTGATTCAAGCATCATGTCCCATAAGCTGTGTAAAGCCTTTCTGAAGGGGACCACTCTACTCAGGCCTCCAGTAAGAGATCCCCCGCCTCTGTGGGATCTGAATTTGATTTTAGCTTCCCTGATACTGCCCCCATTTGAACTGGCAGCCTCTTGTTCCTTTAAGTTTCTTTCTTGGAAAACCCTTCTTTTGGTTGCAGTTATGTCAGCCAAAAGAGTTTCTGAACTTCAGGCTCTTTGTGTTCATCCTCCTTACCTAGTTTTTCACAATGATAGAGTTTCTCTTTGGACTAATCCTTCCTTTCTCCCAAAGGTTACTTCTGATTGTAATTTGAATCAGTCCATTGAACTGCCCGTGTTCTTCCCGAATTATTCCAACAAGGCAGAATACAAATTACATCAGTTGGACATCCATAGACAATTACGCTTTTACTTGCATAGAACCAAGCAATTCAGAAAATCAGACCAGTTGTTCCTGTCTTACACTGAAGGAAAACAAGGCGTACTGGTGTCAAAAGTCACCTTATCTAGGTGGTTGTCTTCTACTATTACCTTTATATATCAGTTGAGAAATAAAGACCTTCCTGCTAAACCCAAAGGTCACTCCACCAGAGCTTTAGATACTTCTGTGGCTTTTCAGGCTAGATTGCCAATGGAAACTATTTGTGCGGCAGCTACGTGAGCTAATCCACATACCTTCATTTCAAATTATAAGCTGGATGTGGCTTCCAGAAGCAGAGCTGATTTTGGTTCCACTGTTCTGAAGAGTCTGTTCCGATGATCCACCCAGGATTGAGGTGCTAGGGACGCTGTCCCAACCAGCAAGAATGAAGGTGAGATAGACAACTTAACATTAAGAAGTTATGTACCTACCATAACGTTCCATGTTAGTTGTCTTCTTCTCGCCTTCTTTCTTGCGTCCCACCCTCCATCCCCCTATCCTAGTAGACCAAGAAGAGTTCTTTAGGCTTCTTTATCACTGGCTGAGTCTTTTCTAGCTGTTACTGCTGACTGTCAGTCTCTCTGGTAGTTTCCTGTATGCTGCTAAAGTTACTGTATTATCATGATTATTACTATTATTATGTCTGTAGTTAGGTTACCAATCGAGATCTGGGTATCTAGCGCCAGGCATCATGGGAGGGGGCCTCCAGCTAGTAAGCAGCTCTCGCACTTTTGAAGATGGACTAGTCGGAGCCGAGGATCAGCTCTGAACCTAACTAGCAAGAAAGAAGGCGAGAAGAAGACAACTAACATGGAACGTTATGGTAGGTACATAACTTCTTATTCTATCTCATTTAGCAATTGTAACTAAACAAATAAACAAAGAAAGAAGTATAAGTTTCTTCAGTACAAATGTGAAGAAGTTGTTTCTAACATGCTAAAACCAGTTATTTTTAGTTGAATGAAATTATATATGAGATTTTGCATTAAGTGTCTGCAACAGCATCATACCACATCTGCATTATGATGATTCACACAATAACTGTAACATTAACTTTAGCAGAAATTTGAAATGAAACTGGCTGCAGTCATGCTAACACCCCATATTAAATGCAGCCTCTTTGCAGCAAGATAACAATGCACTTCAGGCTAAAATGTTTGGCTGCATGTTCTTTTTAATCAGTTCTATTGTGCAAGATCTAGCAAATTCTATGGTATTTCCTAAGTCCTTCCTAGTGACGTTGATGACATGTTGTACCTTATGACAAGCTGTTGACATTATAACATACCAGAGTCTTGTTCTTCTGAGCTGTAAAGCATTTTTAGTTTATTTGAATTACCTACCAGAGGGAGACAACATTGTATGAATCTATAAATCTATCACTTCATAAATTATGTTTCCTGGAAAGCTTACTGCACATCATTCCCATTGAGAGAATGTGCATTTGAAGCTGATAAATACACATTTCTGATAATTTCTTGGTAGGTCACATTTTACAAAAAAAAAAAAAAAAACTGATTGAGAGGCTATTGTTGGTATAGTCATAGCTCAGTGACAGTAGTTCATATAAAACACAGCATATCACTTTTTTTGTTTGTTTTTCCTGTTTTGCAGCTTCCTGTTCTTACTTATTTTCTTGAATATATCCACTATCCTGGGAGATTCTAGGGTCCAGAGTCAAAATTGTATGTCCCTCTTGTCCTGTCTTCTACCTAATTTACTGATTATAGCAAATATTTCCTGCTGTTTGGAAGGTAGGCACAAAGGCACCTGAAGTCCACTAACCTGCTACATTGAAATCAGGAGGCAAGCAGCAACAAGCTGAAGGTGGCCGAATGTCTGCATATCAACATAAAGACTTGCAAAGCACATAATGACAATCCAGAAGAATATTTGTAACAGAAGCATTTTTTTCTTAAAATGTATCAAGTATACAGAAATCAAACTAGCCCTAGCTGCAGAGAATGTGAAAGAGAAAAGATCATGATGGTTTTCTCACATGTACAGGAAGGTGGAAGACCATTTGGTAAAGAAGATATGGAGGAAACAAGAAGAACTAGGACTTCCAGTCAACCAGTGGACATATTCTGAAAATGAAGCCCTGCTTACTCAATGCTTACCACCAATACCACACACCAATAAAAAGTATGATTAGTCACACTGGAATAAGAGGAAAGATTCTCCTTCTCATTCCCAAAGTACAACAATCATAGATTCTCAATCTTTAATTTTATTTTTTAGTCACAATCTGATCCACCAAATGGTTCTGCCTCCTTCACTTAATGCACTCCCACCTCTGATCTCCAAGACCTATTTATTCCTTGCCCTCTCAGACCTCATGATTTTCCTATTCAGGGTGAACATTAGGACTATCCTCTCCCTAGGGAAAAAGCTAGATGGCCTATCCATTCCATGGGCTAGAGCTCAGTACCCTTGTCCCTTCTGAGAGGAGAGAGCTGGGACTGAAGGACAGAGACAGTCAGAACATCAGGTGGACCTATCTATCCCTACCTGGTAGAAGCACAGTGATTCTTGCAATTGTGACTTCCCAGTGAATCACACATGTGATCTACTGCCTGTGTAGTCTCTAGTTTTGGCATCACTAACAATGCAAGACCCATTTCTGCCTGCACTACATCTGCTCTCCAACAGATGTTATTGATGAAGTGGCCCAGTGCCATCTCCTCCTCCAAGGATGGGCCAGAAAGTGTCTGACTTTCAAACCTTACATCACTTGCTTGGTCCCTCCAGTGGCCATGTTGTTAACCAAATACTGGTGGACTGGGCCATAATCTGAGCTTTATCATGCTACCCAAATATATTTCTATGACAAGACACACTTTACAGGCAATTTCCTCAACTCAATTCAAAAGAAGGAAAACAAAGGCTTTTGATTCGGTCTTAAACAGATTGTTTATTCATCTGTACGTTCATGTGTGATAGTATATCTTTGTTCTTACATTTTTTGTGTGAAAAATGTTCTGTGAATTTCATCTCTGGTAATTAGGTCCTCAGAGACTTTATGTTCTATCTCAAATAGCAACTCACAAAGAAAAAAACATAAGTTTCTTCAGTACCAATATGAAGGTATTGTTTCTAACATTTTCGCACCAGTTTCGTTGACTGGAATTCAGATTATGCATTACGTGTCTTTAATATCATGATTTAAAGCATAATTCTAATATCAACTTTTGTAGAAATTTGAAACGGAAATTGGCTGCAGTCATACTAACACCCCGCATTAAATGCAGCCTCTTTGCAGCAAGATAACAATGCACTTCAAGCTAAAATGTTTGGCTGCATGTTCTTTTTAATCAGTCCCGTTTTGCAAGATCTAGCAAATTCTATGATACTTCATAAGTCCTTCCTAGTGACATTGATGACATGTTGTACCTTATGGCAAACTGTTGACATTATAATATACCAGAGTCTTGTTCTTCTGAGCTGTAAAGCATTTTTAGTTCATTTGAATTACCTACCGGAGGCGGACAGCATTGTATGAATCTATAAATCTAACACTTGATAAATTATGTTACGTGGAAAACTTACTGCACATAATTCCAACTGACAGAATGTGCAGCTGAAATTGATAGATATACATTTCTGATAAGTTCTTGGAAATTCACATTTTACAAAAAAAAAAAACTAATAGAGGGCTATTGTTGGTATAGTCATAACTTACTGACAGTAGCTGATATAAAACGCAGAATATCACTTTTTTGTTTGTTTGTTTTTCATATTTTGTAGCTTCCTGCTTCTGAGGAGGCAGTTCATTTGACTGTGAAAGCTCTTACTTGTTTTTTTTGAATAAAATCTTTTTTGCTAAGTTGGAATTGGAGCCATCTGTTTACTCTGTTCTTCTTCTGTTGGTGTTTGGATTACATCTAATACTGAGCAGGTTATTCATCTGGTGTCCTTGGATATTCTTGCGTGGTTTTGTGATTTTAACATGCTAACAAATGATTACTGTAATTTGATATGGAAGAAACAGCATACAGAGAATGTAAATATTTGATTAAACATTAAATGGTGTGAAGTGTTCATGATTCGATTACATTTTATAGACATGGTTCTTAAAATCATGTTACCAGTGCAATAAAATTGTGAGGGATACATAATATACACAGAGTATATCTGTGGCCTTGTCTTCTCTGAAAAGACTCAAGGCCTAAAAAATACTACAAGAACTGTTTGACTCCCTGCTGGTGATTTAAAACAAAGAGTCAAGGGAAGTAATCCTATCTCATTTTGTGAATAAAAATCAAGCTCAGAGGTGCACCTAATGGGTCTATATTGGACCAGCAAAATGTCATTACAGCTTATGCCATTTCGGTGACACATATAGACCGAAATTCAAAAATAGCAAAGACGCAGGTCAGCGATTTTTTTCCCCAGGGAAAAAAATCACTTGGCTTCAGTTGTGACATTGCCCTTTACCCCAATGTAGTGGGATCTCGGAGTTAGTATATTTAGTTAGGGGAGGTGTGGGGGGCACAGCCACCCTACAATGAGGGGTGTAGGGGGGTGAAGGTCCCCACTTTATGTTTGAAATTGTGTTTATGTGTTTTTAGTGCTAGCGATTTCTTTCCCAGGGAAGGAAATCTCTGTTTTGAATGTTCTCGGTTTAGTGTGATCACTGATTATGTGTTGATGAAGAGGCGTTCGATGTAATGACTCTTCGAGCATTTAATATAGACCCGCATTTAACATGTGTCTCAGGTGGAAATCAGTGATATCATCAGTCTTTTCATGTTGATATGGACTGGTGATGCACTGAAATATAGTACAAACAATGAAAATGTACAGAAAATAATACTGAAATGTCCTTGCTTGTACAACGAGATGACTTGAAGTTACACCAGAACATCATCATTAAAATGCGTGACGTGATGACATTCTGGGTCTGGGAAGTCTTGCAACTGTTTCTCACTGCCCTGGAGGCTTGAAGAAAGAGCAGCATTTCTGAGATTGCTAGTAAACTAAAGTTAAAGTAAATACTTCTGTAACTACAATGGAAAACTATCTACTCATTTCACCCTTTGTTGATTAATTCTCAGTTTCTGTCTAATGACAAAGAAAATCCATTTTAGGATTCCAGTTTGAGATTTGAGTTTCATACTTTTTATTGACCCCCCCCCCCCAAAAAAAAAAAAAAACATCTGCCATGATCTTGCCTTGCTGTAAACAGACATCGGATAACATAGAAACACTACGGGCAAATAAGTGCATTTTTTAAACTAAATTTCATGAAAAAAAAAAAAAAGACATCCATTGTATAACCTCACTATGAATAATCATCAGTAGAGATCATGCAATGACCAAAACACAAAGGATTTTATTAGTGTTCCATTTTGAACCTTTACACTTGTCTCTTTAAACTGAGTTGTTTTCTGTATTGTTCCATTTTGTTTTCTGCTTTGAGAAATATGTTTAGCAGTGTTTTGTGGCAGATAGACAAATTACCTAGGCTTTTTTTTTGGTTACTTTTTTTCTTGAGTAACACTTAAATATGCAGAGTATATCTGTAGCCTTGTCATCTCTGGTAAGAATCAAGGCCTACAGAAACCACAAGCACTGTTTGACTCCCTGCTGTTGATTTTTTCTACCTACCTTCCCATTCCCTGATCTGCTTTTTAATCTTGGTAGTTTTTAACCTGCATGCTCTTACTGTAACCTGAGGTTTGACAGCATCTGTCTTTCTAAACCACTGTTGATATCTTGAATCATTTGTTTGCCTTTCCATGTTCCTGTTCACTGTCCATTCTGATGATTTACTTGCTCTGAATTCCTTATCTAGCCAGTTGCTGGAGAAAGAAGAATAGTTTTATACTCCAGCAAGCTCTTTTCTGTATTTTTACATCAAAAAGACTGAAGAGTTTCTGTCTAGTGACAGTAGGTGGTATATTGTTCTATACAAGTTGAGAAACACACTGAAAATCCCTGAGTGTAGTTGTTGTATTGGGCAAAGGGCTTATTATTCAGCATTCCTTGTTTTTAGTGCCTTTTTAAATTTGTCACAGTTATGCAGGTTTTGGCTCATTTCCACCAAGCAAAGTACTTTTATGGAATACTTACTCTTTTATAAGATGTCTGGAGTACATTGCTGTTGATATCTGGAATTATTTATTGCCTCTCTTTGTACATTTATGTTTGTTTAATTTGTTTGTTGTAGCACTGCACATGAAAGAGTCTTTTACTGTGTTTTTACATTAGGAGGACTGGGATTATTCATCTTGTGGCAGTAGGTGTTTACCTGGTCTATATGAGTTAGGGAATACACAGAAGGGTTCTAAGTGTAGTTATTTTATTGACCAGATGGCTCAGTAGTCAGTTTTCTGTATTTTAAGTTCTGGTATAAATTTGTCATGTTTGTGTGGAGCTGCTTACCATGCCAGTGCGCTGTACAGATGCAAACATCTGGAAGCAAATATTCCCTACAAAACTGCCCATAAAGTACTGTTCTGAAAAGAAGTAAGTATAGATCAAATACCTTGGGCACTGCCAGGCTTAGAATAGCTATTTTGTGTCGCTAGTAGCAATGTTATTAAATTAGTAGAATTTGGCATTTTATAACCTAATCTGTCTCTAAGCCCCCCTCAAAAAAGCACCCTTAGTACCTTTTGTGAATTCCAATAAGCCACACCTGTCTACTTAGCCAATTAGGAGGACTAGACAAGATGGATGCAACTTCCCAACTTATGTGTAGCCAGCTTGATGGAAATGAGTATCTTGAGACATCTCATGTTTTCTGACAACCACTTAATCCTGCATTATGTGAGAGGAGTACATTCACAGACTCACTGGAGGCTAAACTCTCTCATGGAAGCACACATCAGGTTGCAAAAACCATGCAAACAGCATCCACCAAACACAGCACACAGTGTACACAGACCAATGTATGGTGAGGCACTTAAAAGCTATCTTCATAAACAGCAAAGATCTTCTAGACTGCCTATCAGCAAGGATTATCTTCAGGAAACCCAAATCATGTAACAACAGCAACACCTAGTGTCATACATGCAGCCACATTCAGTGGAGCCCCAAATACAAAGCCCATAAGGCAAGCAAACACACTTCAGAGGACTCTAGTCCTAGGGTTCTCCACTGTAAGACATGCTGATGACACATTAACCAGGCTGAAGAAGGAAAAGATAATGGTTAGTTTCCTGTCTGGAGCCAGGATCCACCAAATCACACATGCACTCAAGTCACTGCACCACAGGTTCCAGTATGATTCCGTCATAGTCCATGCAGGTGTAAATGACCTGAGACATACCTCCCTAGACTATATTAAGAGAGACACTACAGATCTCTTTGACTATGCATCTCAGGCTGGTATGACCCTAGCAGTGCACATCATATTACCTTCTCCAATGATGATGATAGAATACCAAAAAGGAGGATTGATTTTAAATACTGGCTTATCCTCTAGTGTCATTCTAAGGATATTTAATATTTGACAGGATGAGAAGACATGGCTAACAGACCCTGTTGCTTTGCCAGTGATGTTCTTCATCTGTCCCCCTCAATGCTTTCAAATACTGGCTAAGACATCATCATCCCCCATAGAGCATTTTTAAGGCAATGTTAAACTAACAGAAATACCAACATAGCAAAATCAACTCAACTGAATGTCAATTTATTACTGCTCAGTACAAGAGCCTAAAACAACTGCACTCCCTCCAAGCCGTTCACACCCTGGAGAATATAAATATAGATGCAGTTACCAAGGCATGGTTTAAAGGCACAGGTATTATCCCAATAGTGAAAGGTTTCAATATGTTCAATAGTTTTAGACTAGTAAATGCAAAGACAAGGACTAAAGGTGGGGGTGTTTTGATGTACATCAGTAACAACCATACTACTAGGCTGGTTAAACAGGATGGTACACTGTTATGGTTACTCCATATACAGGTCACTAGAGATAAAATCCTGCACCATATTGTAGTAAGCTACAGGTCATCTTTTATGTCCACAAAACTCATAGTGCATACTAGACCTACTAGAGACACTCAACATCCAACCTAACACCTTACTCATGGTAGACTTTAATTGCCCCTCTATAGTCTGAGAATCCTATTTGGCCTCAAATCTGCAGAGATTTCTGGACTTTGTACAAAGAAACACCCTAGAACAGTTAGGGCATACACCCTTTAGAGGTTCCAAAATACAGCTTCACCCACCCCTGCAAATGTCACATCCTCTCTTGTAATGCCTGACCTTAAAGCTATCTCTTTTGAAATCAAAATCAACTCAGTAAACAGTTAAGAATATTCCAAGAGAAACGTCCTTTTATTAAGCAATAGTATGTCAAAATTCAGTGCACCTCCAAACCCAGAGAACACAGCAACCTATGCAGAATTGTTCACAGAAACTGTATAGCTATGTCATTAGCTATACAGAGGCTGCTGTACCTAATAATGTTAAGCTGAAAACTAACTCCAAAAACAAACCATCCTGGTGGAATCCCAAGTTAAACAGGTTATACAATAAAAGGGAAAGAGAATCGAGGCTAAAATCTGCAAGTGTAAGCCCAGTACAGATAAGAACTCTCTCAGCACATTCAAAAGGGATCTAAGCGGGCTATTTAAATCCAATAAATTCAATTTTGAAGTCAAGATAGCCTCTCAGGCGAAATTCAACCATGAGGCCTTCTTCAGATATGTCAGAACCCTCAATGGCGGCACATCAGTGCACTGAACTAGTGGTTAATTACACCATATTCACTGAGCTGGGAAAATATAGTGAAGCTGTGGCTGACAAATTCAGCTACAACTTCACTCCCGACTTCCTTCAGCCACCTGCCAAGAAATACCTTCAAAAATAACTACTCAAACTATAAATATAAAGCAAGTCCTGGCTATGATCACTAAGGCCAAGAAAACAGCCTGAATAGGCAAAGATAGTATCCCAGGATGAGACCTGAATAATCTAAAATATGACCTGTCAAGCCACTTGAGTTGCTATTTGGCTAGAGTCTCAAAACAAGCTTTGTACCATGAGAATGGAAGACTGCAACTGTCATCCCTTTTCATAAGGGTGGGCTATCAACAGATCCCGGAAACTATAGGCCAATTAGTCTGACTAGACTTATATACTAAGCCATGGTAAAAATCATCATGGAAAAGGTCAACAAAGACATCGGAGACCTTCAGACACTGGATCCAGCCCAGTTTTACTTTGTTGAAGTAAGGTCATGCTTAATGAACCCAGTGGACTTCTTCGAGATGGTACACCAGGCAATGGATGAGGCTGAAAAAAGCATACTGCCAATCTTATCCTGGCTAAGGCATTTGTACACAACACACCACACAGGCATTCTGTACAAATTTATAGAATTAGGCATAACCCTCTATACAACATGCTGGATAGCTCATTGACTTGCAGTTAGGAATCAGGCAGTTAGGACTGGTGAGGTCACCTCCACAAAGAGGCAGGTTACCAGTGGATTAACTCAGGGCTTATTGCTGGGCTCACTCCTCTTTGGCATCTCAGTATTCCTGGCCAGTGTCAAAGGCCTTTGGCTGACCAACTTCACAGATGATTGCACACTGGGAGTAGTCATAGAATCTCCCCAAGATGCAAACATTTTACATGAGGGTGTAACACAGAGAAATAACTGGTGCCAAAGCCATGGCTTAAAACTCATCGTCAAGAAATGCTTTATAGTACCTTTTGGGAAGTCAGCCACCCCAGGTAACTATGTCATCAATAAACCCCCTAAAACTAGACCTACTAGTCAGTGATCTGGAAACACATGTTGTCAGTAACCTGGACTTCAAACAACATAGGTCCAAGGTAATAAGGAAATATTTCTTTGTTGCTCAACTTACAGGTAAGGGCATGACATCTAGGTCCAAGTAATTCATTGTATCACTATACTCAGCTCTCATCAGAGACATCATTGAGTATAATGCCCCATTCAGTATCTACCTGACCAGACACATACAGCAACTGGAATGTTCACAAAGGTTCCTTACAAAAGTTATAGAGGCCATATAAACACAATGTCATGTGCGAATCACCTCAAAGCCCTATTTCTATACTTGGTTTCATACAGAGTACTGAGAGGTGACCTCTGCCTGGCATACAAGGCATCCCTGGACCCTACTCTGATGAACCTTTTCTACATATGCAAGACAAACAGCATCAGAACTACTAGACCTAAAGATCCAAATTTTGCTTGTAATGTAAATAGGACATTTTGGAGACACAGTTGTGTATCTCAGAGAATTCCCAACCATGTGAAAAAAGGTATCACCCTAACGCTATTGAAGCTTAACTTGTACCATTAGATGGGAAATCAAAGTTTCACCCCTAGTCTGGCGTCCACATCTCTGATGGACAGAACCAGTCAGTAAATCATGTCATAACCAACAATCACCCCCTATATAAATGTCTAAAACATATAACTTGTGGGACATATTTGGGTTGCAAGGCTAAGCTTATAAAGGCCCTAGTGGTCATTAGCCTATTAATTAACAAGTCATTAATTAAATGTTTCCTTTCCCCCACAAATGAATACAGTTTTGGAATTGGTATTATTTTCATCAGAAATTAAGGTAAAAGCTGAAAAATTCAGAAAATAATTGATTAAGGTTTGTGCTCAACTACTGCAGAAAAAACAGTGCAATAATATTAAAGAAAAGAAATGGGCAGATTAAGCCATATTAAATGCTAAATTACAAAACTGGGATTGGGTTAAGCACTCCACTGATGAAAGTCCATAGGCTTAATGGAATAATCTTTTTATAAATTTTATTAAAAACTGAAAGGACTTAAGGATATGTATATCTATACATAGCTATCTATATCTATACCTATATCTGTATCTATATCTATATCTATATATATATATATATATATATATATATATATATATATATATATATATATAAAACTATATATTTATATAACTATATATCTATGTCTATATATATCCATGGTAAGATGAATATATAAGATTCATCTTGGTGGAACAAGCTTTTACTAAAAGGAATAAAAGGTCTAAAAAAAGGGGTCTATATTACGTTATCGAATACTCATGTATTTGAAAACATAATAGTCCATCTGTAAAAGTCGAAAACCTCAAACATCAAACAAGTAAGAAAAACCAACCCAAACAAACTGTTTAAACACTGTAAGCAGGAGGGCAAACCCTCCTGCACCCCCACTACTTAAATATACCAACTCCAAGATCGCCATACAGTGCATACAATGGAAAACTTTCATTTCTTCACTGTACAGAGATTTCCATTGAAGTGTTCAAGGTTTTACTTTTTGAACATTTACGGGTCGACTATTACATTTTCGAATACATGAGTATTTGATAATGTAATATAGACCCTAAAAAAAGGTTTGTGTAGGATAATGAGAAAGCTTTCTATAACTATATTAGAGAGTACAGGATGAATCACGTCATCAATATTTCATTACAGGACGAGGCAGTTTGACTTCTGAGATGGGAAGCTTGGTTGAAAATTTTACCAAAATCCTCTCCGGTGCCAGCGGATCAAACATCAGAATAATACATTAAACTGGTATATCTCAGAGAAGTAATTGTCCGTGTAGTGGGGGGCAAATGCTTAAAGAGACTTTCTAGAGTAATATTGACTCAAGAAAGCAGAGTTGCTGCAAGTCTGTGACACTATTAGTGTATTTTATGGATATTACCCTGTACCTCTGAAATGAAAATATGTATTAGTGTTTTCAAAGTCTAATGTCTGTACTCCTGGTGCAGGTAAAAACCTAAAACTAAGACTGTAAGGTGTCATCTAAAAACTGATATGATTTGTTAAGCACATATAGTGGAATGATTACCATGGGATGTGTAGAGATGAAGTTATTAAGGATGGTTTGCAAACTGTTATGAACGATGTGAGGTGTTTTCCATGTATACGCCAATAATACAAAAATGGTGTGATATATAACCATCTTGGAGGTGATGTATGCAAAAAAAATGAAATTAAAACATTGTGGATAGTACACAGAAATTCTGAGATATAAATAATCCTTAAAGTAGTTTTGACTATCATCAGTATTTAGTGGCGGGATTAATTTCAAAAAAGCAGTATGAAGTACAGGTGAACAAATGATTACACCCTATACTAAGCAAGAATGCACACAGTTACCACTGACACTTGTCATATAACATGTATAGTTTTGTATATTCATTTTATTTTGAAATGTTGCAAAAGTGTCATATGCATAAACTTCATATCTTTAAGCTAGTCATCTTGCTATATGTTATTGGAAAGCACTCAGAAAGGTTAACAATTCTCCCACTGATATCATGGATATACCTTGAACACTTAAGAAATATAACCTTTTGTTTACTAATAAATCCAGTAATTTTTGGCAAGTAAAATACTTTTCTTTCATAAATTTGTATATGAAATCAGCATCTACAGACAGAAAGACCTTTTGATATTAACACCAATTGGCTACTAAAGAGTTTTTAAATTTTACATGTTATGTAACACACATCTTTTATCAGATGCTGAAATCTTATGAAGTATATTTCCAGCAGAAGATTTTGGAGAAAAGCTCTTTTTAAGCACATGGTTTCCTGGCTTAGATCACAGGAAGCAATGGGATTAATTAGGTTCCTGCTGATCAGGACTGAATGAGTTAGAAAAAAAAACACAATATGGTGCTCTTCTTCTAAATGGGATCTTCCTTTGGAATCAAAGCAAATCCGTGTAAAAGAAACATATATCATGGCATGGTCTCACAAGGTTTAATATCACAATAGGTTTAGCACTTTCATCTTTTAGGAAAACAAATGAATTTGGTTGCTCACCCTTAATGTATTTTCCCCAACAAGTTTGGATAAAAAACTGTATGCCATTTTCACAAAGAGAGACTCATTATACCAAACCATAAATGCAGTAAAACAGATGAAGCAAAAAATTAGAGACCAAAACTTCTTGTTAGCACTTCCAGGAAAATGCTTTGCATTTGTATTAGTTGCTTGTGTGCTTAACAGTTTGACATTTTTCAGCAGGGATTTATAAGAGCTAGAACTGGCATAACTAAATAGGTCTCTGTACTGAGGTAGTGAAGGCAATCAATGATGATATCCCAGTGTATATTATATATCTAGACTTGGCTAGGACTTTCACTCATTTCTGTCATAAATCAATTTGCATGGCATGGCAGAAGAGGGTCCTTAATGATCATCTTATTAGATAACTTCCAAACTGGTTGTGTGGCAGTAAATCCTTCATTAAGGAAGTAATAAATCACAATGGCATAACATAATATGTGGAGTACTACAGTGTTTCATGTAAGCATCTTTTCATTTCCATGTAGTTATGTCAGCATTAACCTTTAGTGATCGGTGTTAAGTTATTTCATGGGCGATACTTAACTATCTGGAATGAAGAGAAGTGTAGCAGACTAAGCAAGTATTCCTAAATATATGGACAAACATGTACGAGCCGTCCAGAATAATGTTTCTTTTAATAGAAAGAAATACGAATGTTATGTTTGTAGTTAGAGAAAACATGGAGTATCCTTATTATTAAGATGTGCACACATTATGAGTATTTAGGAGTATTCT